>NW_023303953.1:0-13584 GCF_011077185.1 Oxyura jamaicensis
TTCCTCTCCGGCACCGTACCCGCTGCCTTCAGCCGGCCGGCTGGGGCTGAACTCCCTGTCCTGGCTCTCCATGGCCCTGGTGCTGTACTCGCTGTCCCAGGAGGGCCTGCTGGGGCTGAACTCCCTGTCCTGGCTCTCCATGGCCCTCGTGGTGTAGTCGCTGGCCTCGGCCGGTCTGCTGGGGCTGAACTCCCTGTCCTGGCTCTCCATGTCCTGGGTGCTGTATTCGCCAGACCAGGCTGGCCGGCTGGGGCTGAACTCCCTGTCCTGGCTCTCCATGTCCCTGCTGCTGTATTGGCTGTCCCAGGCCGACCTGCTGGGGCAAAACTCCTTGTCCAGGGTGCCGGCGTCCCCAGTGCTGGATCTGCCAGCCCAGCCCAGCGTCAAGTCCTCGTCCTTGCTCTCAGCATCCCTGCTGCTGTATTTGCTGGCCCAGTCTGCGCCCATCTCCCCGTCCTTGATCTCAGCGTCACCGGTGCCGTACTCGCCGGCCCACACGGGTGCGAGCTCCCCGTCCTGGGTCTCCAGGTCCCCCGAGCCGTACCTGCCAGCCCAGCTGGGCTGCCTGGAGCTCAGCTCTTTGTCCTCCTGCTGCCCGTGTCCCACGCCGTAGGTCCTGCTCCACTCGGCCTTCCCGGAGCTCACCTCCTCTCTGCCGCCCGCGCTGTCCAGGCCGTAGCCAGCGCCCCAGCTGGCTTTGCCGAAGTCCTGACCCTGCAGGCGGCTTTCCCCCAGGCCGTGGGGTTTGGGCCAGCTGCCGCAGCCCAGCCCCGCGTCCCCCATCAGCTCTGTCCCTTTGTAACTGCTGCTCCAGTCCCTCTCGGCCGCGCCGAAGGCCCTGTCCTGCTGCTCCACGTCACCCACGCTGGTGTCCCAGCTCGATTGGGTCCTGAATTCCCGGTCCTGTCCCCCCTCGCCGGGCCAGTCTCTGTCTCCGGCTACAGCCTCGCGGCTCCAGTCAAAAGCGGCGGCCCGCTGGGCCCTCCCGATGCCGAATTCGCTGCACAGGTCCTTCCGCGACCAGCCGAGCAGGTCCTGGGGGAAGGGGGTCAGCAAAGCAGAGACAGCGTTAGAGATTCCTGCAGCCCCTACTTAGCAGCACAAAGAAACATTGCGGGGGGCGAGGGGCCACCCTCAGGACCCTCGCACAAAGCGGGACCCCTTCCCGAAGCGAGCCCAGAGCCCGCCGCCCGCCTCCCCCGAGCCCAGCAAGCCCGGGGCCGGGAGCCACCGGTACCCACAGCCGCGGTGCCCGCCCAGGGCCCTTCCAAGCCCGGCGTGCTGCGAGCCCTCCCCAGCTCGTCCCGCAGCTCCAGGTTGGCCAGCAGCCTCCGCAGGATGGCCGTGGTCCCCGACTCGCCGGCCATGGCTCTCCCGGCGAACGCGCGCACGCGGCGGGGCTCCCGCCACCCGGCCCCACCCCGGCTCTCCCCGCGGGCGCCGCGCTGCTCCCGCTCGGCCTCCTCAGCCTCCACCCAACCCGTCCGACGGCTCTGCCGCAGAAAAATGAGCCCGGCCGCACCGAGACACGCGCAGCCGGGCGTTAACCCTTGCGGCCTCGCCTCCCCGCCCGTCCTCACCTCCAAGCCGTCGGCCTCCGCCGAGCCGCGTCCTGCCGCGTGAGCCCCGGGCGATGCCAGCAGCTCGGTCAGCCAGCCCGGGTCGGGGTGGGCGTCGGGAGCCTTCGAGGAGCCTTCCTCCCGGCCTGGCCCGCCGGGGCCCTGCAGGCTGGTGGGAGAGGCACTTGCCGGCCCCGGCTCCCAGCAGGATTTGGCCTCCGGAGAGGCTGGATCCGCAGGGCTGGCCTCCACAGGGGGCTCGGGCTCAGCGGGGTCCTGGTCGGGCTCTGTCACGTGGAGCACGGTGCTGTTCCACTCAGCCTCCTCCTCCTCTTCCTCCTCCTCCGCCGAGCCCTCGGCCTCCAGCTTGGCCACGGGCCCCCCTGGGCACGGAGCCCCCTCCGCCGCCCAGCTGCCGGCCCTGTGGGACCCGCCGTCCCCTGGGGAGCCCGCGGCCTCCCCGTCCGATTCGTCCTCTTCAGACAGCCCCGAGTCGGCCGCCTCCCTGATGGGGGAGCTGGGGGGGGACGGCAGCCCCCTGGCCCCCCGCGGGGGGAACGTCCACTCGAAGGACTGTGAAAGGCTCCAGCTGGACTCGCTGCCCAGCAAGCGCTCCGGCGGCGGGTCCCCGGGCCGGGGCAGGGCGCTCAGCGAGCCCCCCAGCTCCCCCAGGCCCTGCCCTTCGCCGGGAGGGGGCTGCAGGACCCCCTCTGACGAGCGTCGGAGCCCCGAGTCCCTGCCGGGGGGAGGAAGGCTGAAATCGGGACCCTCGGGGGACCGCGGGGACGCAGGGGAGTCGTCGGGTCCCTCTGGGGAGCCCGGGGGACGAGAAGCTCTGGCGGGGGGCTCGGGGGGTGGGCTGGGGGGGGGCGGGGGCTCAGCGGCAGCCTCAGGAGAGCCGGGGGGGTAGGTGGCTCGGGGGGGCGGCTGGGGCGTGCCTGGTGTTGGGGGGCTGGCGGTAGCGGGGGACCCCTCGCTGGGAGTGTGCGGGGAGCCGGGGGAGCGGGAGGCACCGAGCTGGGCTTCGGCCGGGGCGCCCGGAGCCTGGATGGAGGTGGCTGGGAGCTCCTGGGCCGGGGGCTGAGCAGGGGAGTCGGGGGAGCCGGGGGCCAGGGTGGGGGAGCCGGGGGCCAGCAGCTCGGGGGGGGGCATCGGGAGAGCCGGGGGCCAAGGCGGAGGGCTCAGCGGGCTGGAAAGGAGCTCCCGGGGCTGGAGCCGGGCAGGCGGGGGATCTCGGGGAGCCTGGGGGTCCGAGGGTGCCCAGCTGGAGAGAGGAGAGCTGCGGAAAGAACGGGGTGGGGGGCACGGGGGGGGCAAAGTCACTCAGGGGAACCCCCCAGGCATCACCCACGTCCCGGCCCCCCTCTGCCGACGCACGGTGGCAGCGCGGCCGTGGTCCCATCCCCTCGAAATCCCGGGGCAGGAGGCGCCCACGCTTCCTGCCAGCGCCGGGGCCGCTTCCTGCGTGACTCAGCCCCGGCAGCTCCCCGTGGTCCCCGGCCCCGCTCCGTGCCCTGCTGGGCAGGGCCAGGCAGTGCCCGGAGCCCCCGTCCGAGCCCCTTCCTCTGCCCCAGCCAGCACCCACCCCCCTGCCAGAGGCGTGCAGAGAGAGACGCGGAGAGGAAGAACCGAAGCAAGAGGAAACAGAACCGCCCCCAGCCCCAATCCGCCCTGCTGCAGGGCCGGGCACCCGCTGGCACAGAGGGCCCAGCCCTGCCCGTGGCCGTCGGGGTTAACTCTCCTCCCCCCAGCCCTGCCACGCTGCTCGCTCGGTGTCCCCGTCACCACCCAAAATCCTGGCAGGTGACTCACGGCTGCTCCTCGTCCCCACCTTGGCACCGGGGCTGGCACCTGCCAAGCCCGTCCCGAGAGCCGGGCACCCCGTGGGGGGAGCAGGGGGCACGGCGGGGGGGCACCCGCGCTCCCCGGAGGGAGGGAGGGGGCTCGGCACCAGAAAGGAGGAAGGAGAGACACGCACCCCGCAGAGAGGGAGCCCCGGAGGAGACAGGAGAGCCCCAAAGGAGAGAGCCCAGGAGCGGAGCAGCCGCGGCACAGGAGGGGGCGGCGAGAACTCACGTCAGGGGGAGACGGCGGCCTCCAGAGTCTGCGGGGGTCCCCGGCACAGCTCAGGCCGGCTGGGGAGGAGCCGCTGCTGCAGAGAGACAGGCGGGAGGGTGAACGCCGCAGGCACCCCGCTCTTCTCTCCCACCAGCAGCCCGCACGGCCTCCCAGCCCCAACCCATTCCCCGCGGGCCGTGGGGTGAGCTGTGGCCGCCCTTAATGCCCTGCTGGGTTCAGTCGGGGTTTGGACTGCAGAGGGGAGGGAGGAGAATGGGCTCCGAGGCCCGCGCTGGGAAGTTTTTCGTCCTTTGGAGAGCGAGTTTCTCACACTCGGGATTAAAATAGCCCCTGCCCTGCTCCCAGAGGTGCCCGGCTTGCGGGAGCACAGCCACGGGCACCAGCCCCCAGCCCGTCCCGCAGCCAGGAGCCCCACAGATGCGGTGCCTCTGCCCCGGCGTGGACCAGCAGGAAAAACAAAACAAGGGTGGGAAAAAGGGAGCGCTTCCAAGGGGCAGAGCCCCGATATTCCCCGCTTGGGCAGCGGGACAGCGGGCTGGCAGGTCTCCCAGCCGGCAGAGGGCTGCGAGCAGGGAGGCAGTTCCTTAACCGGGCCAGCCCGTTCCTGCGGTTTCAACAAACCACCGGGGCTGTCGCGGGTGACCCAGCCTTCCCACGAAGGCAGCTCAAGGCACTGTTGGTTAGGAGGAACACCGGCCTCGTGCCGGAGCCCAGACCTCAGCTCCCTTCCGGCCCCGTTATTCCCATGGCTTGCGGCACCGCCTCCCCCTTTTTCCCCCCCCCCCACGGTCCCTCGTCCCCAGGGACCGGCCCCGAGCCCCTCACCTCATTTCAGCCACTGAACTTCTGTCACCCCCCATCCCCGGCTCCCCCCCGGCGTGCTGAGGGGGCTGGTGGGCTTCACCGGGGGGGTCTCCGTCCGCCTCCCCGCTGGGGCGCCTCCTGAAGACGGTGGCGAAGGGCTTGGAGCCGAAGCGAGAGGCAGCATCGGGGCAGAAGGGAGAGAGCCGGGCGCGGTCGGGGCTTCCCGGGCCCTCCTTGCTGTCCATTTTGGCCAGGATCTCCTCCACGGTGGTGCCTGGGAACCGCTCCGGCTTGCTCGCCACGGGCACCGGGGTCACCTTAAAGGGAGCCGGGCCCTTGCGGGAAGGCGTCGGGGGGGCTGCAGGCGCCTCGCTGGCGGGGCTCGAGCCCGAGTCTTCGGGGGCCGAGACCGGCGGGGACGGGAGCCCCTTCCCGTTGGGGGTCTCGGGAGACTTGACGGTGAAGGAAGGGCGCCTGAGGGCCCCCCCGGAGCTGCCCCCGCAGTAGGGCTGGGGCCCCGCCAGGCGGTTCATCTTCTCGGCCGAGGGCAGCTCGGGGCGAGGGTGCCGCGGCCCCGGCGGCGGGTGAGGCTTGGCGGGCACGGACGGCTTGGGCAGCACGCGGGGCTTGGGCCGGATGGGAGGCTTGGGGCGAGCGGTGCCTGCGGGAGGGGGACACGGAGAGAGACGGAGAGTTGGAGGAGCCCGACAGCCCCGAGAGAAGCCCTGCTCCAGGCTGCAGGCAGCAAAACCCACGCGTGAGCAGGGGTGGGTCAGGAGCCGGGCTGGTGTCCGAGGGGCTCTCACCTTTCTCAGGGCTGCTGGCCGCCAGTCCTGCCCCCCCCGAGGCGCAGGGCAAGGGGGGGTGCAGGGGCTGGGGCTGGGAGGCCATGGCGGTGGCTGAGGCTCAGCAGATCTCAGCGCACAGTCAGCCCCTGGGGGGAGAGAAAAGGGAGAAGGGTTACGGGGAAAGCAAGCGCCCGAGCTGTCCGGTGGGGCCCCTGAAACCTCCCCGGATTCGGGGCCCAGCGCTGTGCCAGCCCCGCCGGTCACCTGCAGCCACGCTCACGCCTCGTGCCAAGCCGCTATCGCGCTGCCCGGCCCCTGCCCGCCCGCACCGCCCTTGGCACACCGCGCCAGCCCCGGGCCGGGCCGTAACAGCGCTGCCCTGCCTGCACGCCCCGGGGCAGCCCCCGGCCGCCTCGGTGTCGGGGTGGCCCCGTCCCTGCTCACCTGGGCTGGCCTCGGTGCATGGGGGCACGGCGCCGACACCTCCTTTACCCGGGTGCCATGCCGGCACACCCGTGTCACCCTGACAGCCTCTCCCCAGGCCCCAAATAAACGCCAGGTCCCCCCAGGACCCCTCCCTCACCCCATATGCCGGTGCCACCCCCCGTTTTCACCCACTGACCCCAAATCCCCCCCCGGGGCAGGCAGCACCGGCCCCCCAGCAGCAGGCCAAGCCCCGTGGGGTACGTCACACCGAAAAGCGCCCGTTCCAGCCCCAAAAGGGCAGCGCGGGGGCAGCGTGCCAGCCTCCAGCCCCCTCCCCGCCACCGCAGGCCTGCTGCCAGCCCCCTCACACCCCAACCAACGCCCCCAGCACCCCGAGGCCGAGCCGTGGGCTCCGCCGGGCACTGCTGGGAGGGAGGCAGGGCAGGGGGGGCCCCAGGACGGGGGGTGCCCATGGGGCAGGGGGTGCCCCCCTCACCTTCCCCGCAGCAGCCTCATGTCCGGGACGGGGGACGCGGGGGATCCTGGGGCTCGGGCCGCTGTCGCCGCTGCGGCTCCCGTGACTCACGTTGCGCTGCGGGGACAGGAAAAACTCGCTCCCTGCCTCCTCCTCTGCTCCTCCCGGCCCTGCCCTGCCTCCCCTCCTCCTCCTCCTCCTCCTCCTCCTCGCTGCCCCCTCCCCTGCCCCACGCACCCCGGGGTCCCCCCACCCTCGTTGCCCCCCAGCTTTCCCCGCTCGCCGCCCCCCGGCCCAGCTGGCCGGGGCCGAGCAGCGCTGAGGAGGCCACATCTGGAAGACATCTTCCCACCCCCCCCGGCCCCCTCCCTGCCCTCCCTCCGCCATCTTCCCCCCCACCCCCCAATCCGGGGCCCGTTCCCGACCCCGTGGCAGCCCCGGGACGCCGCAGCCGGGGCCCAGCTCCCGGTGACGAGGCCGGAGGGAGGAGAGGAAGGGAGAGGGGGGGAGGAGGAGGGGACGGGAGGAAGAGGAGGGGAGGAAGAGGAGGGCAAGGGGCGCCCCCCCCCCCCCTTCCCCCATCCTCCGGGGCCTGCTCCCGTCGCCATGGCAACGCGGCTCCCGCTCGAGTGGACGGGCGGGCCTCGGCCCGTCGCCATGGCAACGCACCCCCCCCCCCGCCGCCGCCGCCGCCCCGGCCGGCACCCCGTTGCCGTAGCAACCCTCCCCCCTCCCTCCCCGGGCCCCCCGCTCACCCGCCGCCGCCGATGAATATTCATGAGCTCGGCCACGCCCTCCACGCCCTCAGGCCACGCCCACCCCCGCGGGGTGCGGCCGCGGCGCCGCGTGGCGGGCACCAGCGAGAGGAGGGGCCCAGAGGGGCGCTACCATAGAGCCGCGCACCATAGAGACGGGGCGGGAGAGAGGGGGCAGGAGGAGGCGCCCGCGCCATGTTGAGGCCGCGGGGTCCTCCAGGCCTCCCTCCCCAGGGCTTGCAGCGCGGCCCCCGCGGCTCCCCGTGCCCGTAAATTAGTTATCGTTAATTGGGGGGGGGGGGGGGCAAGGGACGGCAGGAGGGGGAGGCCGTGAGCTCAGCCGCCGGCCCCGCAGGAGGCAGGGCGAGGAAGGGGCCGCGGGGGGCAGGCCGCAGCCAGACGCAGGGCCCTCGCAGGGTGCTTTTTTTATTCAACGGGCACGGACCCAACGTACAAAACGAAACCGAAAAGAGAGAGAGAGACCAAAACAAACCCGAGTATTTAAAAAAAGTAAATTGATGAGAAACGGGGCTGAGGCGGGACTGAGGGCCCCCGCCCCGGCCTCCCTCCCCAGCCAGGCACTGAGGGGAGAGGGCCGGGGGGACGGCCGGCAGCCTCCGGCCCTGCCCTGCCCCTGTGTGCCCCTGCCCCGCCGGCAGGAGGAGGCCCGGCGGAGGCCAGGAGGGGCGGGAGCCCGCTGCAGCCCCGGAGCCAGGCCCCTCAGTCCTCCCGCTGAGCTGGGAACCAGCCTGGAGCCAGCGGGGACAGCGCTAATCCGAGCCCGATGCGGAATCCTCCGAGCTGGGGGGGGGGCTGGCGCCTCCCTCCTCCTCCGAGTCCTGCGGGAACAAGAAGGAGGCGTCAGGGCAGCAGGAGCAGAGCGCTCTGACGGCCCCTGGGGACAGGCAGGGGCTCCGGGCAGCCCCCAGGGTCCCAAAGGTGCAGGGAGGAGGTGAGGTGAGAGCCACCCCAGCCACCCACCCAGGAGCCCTACCTCCTTCTTGCTCTCTGCAGAGGAGCTTTCGTCGCTGGAGACAAACTCCTTGCTCTTGAAGCTCTCGCTCAGACTCTTGGCAGAGGACTTTGTGGAGGACGAAGACTTGGAGGCAGCACCTTTCTTCTCTGCTTTCCCCTTCATCTGCTTCTCCTGCTTCTTCTTCTTCTTTTTAGACCTCTCCCTGTGAGGGGTAGAAGGGATATCAGCGTAACCTTGCCGCCAGCCTCAGAGAGGCCCAGCCACCGTGAAGGCAGGAGAAGAGCCGGATCCCAGAGGCACGAAGCCCGGCCACCTCCCTCCTGCCTGCTCAGCACACTCACGCCTTGGAGCTCTCGGACCTGCTGCCCACGCTGTACTCCTTCATTGCCTTCTCGTAGTCCCTCCTGGCATCTTCTGCCTTGCGATCCCACTCCTGCGGCAAGCGCACGACATTAGCAGGGGCTTCTGCACCCCATCCGCGCCAGCCGAGTCCACCCAGGCACAGCAACGCCCCCACCAGCTCCACCAGCCCACAGGTGTTACCTCCCCGCTGCTGAGGGATCCTGAGAGCAAGGAAGGGCCGAGCAGCTCTCCGGGAGCCCACCCTTCCCCTCCTACAGCAGTGATTCTCACCTCTTTCTTCTCCTTGGACATGGCTTTCCACAGCTCCCCAGCCTTCTTGGACAAGTCTGTGATGCTGATGCCGGGGTGGTCGGACTTGATCTTCTCGCGGTTGGCGTTCAGCCAGAGCATGTAGGCTGACATGGGCCTCTTGGGAGCGTTGGGGTCCTTCCCCTTCTTGCTCTGGGTGGAAGGGAGTGGAGAGAACCAGCGTGAGAGCCTTGAAAGACCCCAAGCACTCGGGGGAAGCGGGTCCTGCTCTCCGCAACCCGTCCAACCACCACCTCTCACCTCCACCTGCTTCTTGCGGGGCTTGCGGTCCTTGACGATCTTGGCCTTCTTGGCTGGCTTCTTCTCATCCCGGTCGCTGTCACCGTCACCGCTGGAGGAGCTGGCCGAGGCGTTGCTGTCAAACCTGCACGAGGAAACACGGTGTCAGGGAACAGCTCAGGACCCCTGCCCCAACGGGGCTGAGCGGGAAGCGAAGGAGAGGCAGCCGCAGTGAGCACGCGGCCAGACTTGCCCCCGAATTCTCCCAGCCTCCAGCAGCCTGCAGGCCGGAGGCTTCCCGAGCTGAAGCTGTTGTGCTGGCACTTAGCAGCCCTCAGGGGGTTTTCCTTCCACGAACGGGGCTGATGGTTTCCTGACTTCCCGTAAACTTTAGGCATTTGCAATGCCTCACGGCTCAGCTGCGCCGAGACCCACCCCTCTTCTCGGGCTGAACCCGACTCCCAACAGCACACACGATGCCCCCGAGCGCCCGTGCAGCGACTGCAGGCCTCAGCCCCCCTGTCCCCCTGCTCGGGGCTTGGCAGGGCCGTGTCCCATCCTCCCGGGCCCCATCCTCCTCCCACCATTCTCTCTCTCTTCCAGCCTGAGGCCTCACTCAGCCAAAGCTCGTGCGGAAGCCCGGCACTGCCCGACACAACCCCCTTCCGAAAGTGACCCCTGTGGAGACGCCCGCCCTGCCCCTACTCACTCTTCAGCCACGTCGTCGTCCTCTTCGCCAGGGTTGAACGACTCATCTGCAAGGAGAGCAGGGAGGATGGAACCTCAGGGGTCTGATCCTGCCCAGGGAGCGGGGCAGGACTTAACCAGAGGGGGAAGAGGCCTCGGCACCCCAGACAGCCCCCCGGGGCAGTCCCTCGCACTCCCCCAGCCTCAGCGCTCACCTGTCTCCTCCCCGGACCCGTCGCTGCTGTCGTTGGCGTTCTCCTCGCGGATCTTGCCCTCCTCCTTCATCCTCTCCAGGTAGGCGTCGTGCTGGTCCTCGTCGGAGTCGGCGTACTCGTCGTAGCTCTGCTTCATTCCCTGCGGGAGGGACGGGGTGAGAGGCGCGCCCCAGGGCTGCGCGCACTCCGCCTCTGGAAGCCAAAAACGGCTGGGGGCAGGCCCCACACGCATGCACGGACGCCCCCCGCGTCCCCTCCCCGTCAGGGACCCAGAGGTGGGACCCCACAGGGACCCACAGGTGTTATCGGGGTTAGGGGGCCCCTCTCGCAACCCATGCTGGAGTTACTGGGTTTAGTCAGGGACCACCACGGCCATGCAGAGGAAACCTGCGCCAGGAGGAGGAAGAGGAGAAAGAGGAAGGGGTATCGCACGGACCTTTTTCCTCTACAAGGGCAAGGAAAGAAAAGAGAGGTGAAAAAAAGGGAAAAAGGAGGGGAAAAAAAAAAAAAGGCAGCAAAACCTCGGAGAAAAGAAAGGCCCCAGCCCAATCCCGCCCCAGCCGGCCGGGCACAGAGGAGCAGGTGGGTTGCCGGGTACCTCCTTGAGGCCTCGGTTCTTGATGTTCAGCTTCTTGGCGTTGACGAAGTCGAAGAGCTTCCCGTACTCCTCCCTGCGGGACACAGACAGGGCTCAGGGCCGGGGGCAGCCGGGCTGCCAGCACCCTGCGCCGCGGGGCGACCGCCATGGGAAAGCGGCGAGGGCCCTCCCCGGGTGACCGACGCAAAGGGAGGAGGGGACTGCGCGGCGGCACGGGGCCGGCTCGCTCCGCGCCCACCTCTCTATGCTGCTGAAGGTGTACTGCGTGCCCTGCTTGGTCTCGATCTCGAAGTCGAAGGAGCGCGTGGTGGTGGTCCCGCGGGCGAAGTTGACGAAGGAGATCTCGTCGAAGCGGATGTGCACGGGCGGCTTGTGCACGTAGATGAAGCCGCGCTCCAGCGGGTAGAGGAGCCCCGAGCTGGCCTTGTAGGAGCAGGTGATGCACTGGGCTCCCGAGTGCCTGTGAGGGCCAACAGCCACGTTACACCCTGCTGACACCCTGCCTACAGCGCCGCCGCGGCCCGGAGAAGCCCGTCAGCTGCTCCCCCCCACAAGAGCCCCGATCCTTGCAAAGCCCCTTCCCCCTGACCGCAGAGACGAGAGGAAAAGAGGAAATGTTTCCTGCCCTGGGGAGGCCAGGGCTCGCTCGGCGTCTCCCCCCGCCTCCACGCGTGCCCTCGGAGCGGTCAGACCCCAGGCCCCGCCGCCCGGAGGCCGCAGCGTGCCCTCACCCCTGGAAGTTGCCGGGCACGGTGATCTTGCGGTTGACCAGAGCCTTCATGACGCGGCTGACCATCTCGTAGAGGGAGCCAGACATGTTCTTGGTGAGCCGCCCCTCAAAGCGCTTCTCCACCTCCTCCCTGCGTGGGGAAAAAAAGGAGGGGGACAGTGAGAACGGGGACCCGGGGGGGGTCCTCGCCTGCCCCCGCAGCCCCCAGGGGCGGGGAGGCGGAGCTCACTCGTTCATGTTGAGGGTCAGCGAGATGTCCTCGTCCTTGGAGAAGAGCAGGATGAGGAAGTGGTAGCGGGTCTGGCCCTGCTTTATCGGGGGGTCCAGGCTGATCTGAAAGGAGACGCGGAGGTGAGGACCGCAAGGCCCCCAGGCCCCCCGCCGCTCCCCGAGGGGGGGAGGCCCCGCCGCCGCCGCGTCGCTCCTCACCACGAAGAACATCTGCCGCTGGTCCTTGTGGGGGAGCAGGAAGAGGCGCAGCACGGTGGTGTAGGGGATCTTGTAGTCGAAGGTCTTGCCGTGCAGGTGCAGGAAGGTGGGGTAGATGCGGATGTCGTAGCGCCCGCGGGGCGTCAGGCACTGCAGCTCCCGGAAGATGCAGATGGCGTCGCCCGTGGCCTGGATCACGTCCGCCTTGGAGAGGACGTTCTGCGCGAAGGCCTGCGAGGCGAGGGGAAGGTCGGGCACGGGTCCGGGCACCCGGCGACCCCCCAGCACGCCCCCCGCCCCCCGACCACCACCACCACCACCTCCTCCTCACCTCCACGGGGTCCACGCCGTCCTCCTGGGTGGGGGGCACGTAGAAGCGCACCTCCATGAGCGAGACCTCAGCGTCGTCGTTCTGGTGGAACTCCAGCGTCACCTCGTTCTTGCCCGTCGTGCACTGGGAGACGTTGCTGAGGGGGATCTCGAACACCGGCTGCTCCCCGATGTCAAAGGAGAGGAGCTGCCCTGCAAGGGGTGGGGAGGGATGAGCACCTCAGGCCCACCCCCCGAGGTGGGTCTCATCCTGGATCTGCTCTCCAGCAGCACCCCTGGTCTCCTCTCAAAGCCCAGCAGCGCCCTTCTCGTTTCCGTGCTGTCACCCCAAACCTCCACACCTTCCCCTCCCAGCTGTGGCTCCAGAGAAGGGCACTGACCAGAAACAAAGAGGAGGAACTGTTTTTCCCCACATTCCCCCCTCTCAGAGCAGGGAGGAGCAGGCACCAGCTCCCCTAGCTCCTGCAGGAACTGGCAGGCTCTGCCAGACGCAGCTCCCAAGCAGACTTCTTTGCCACGCTGGGCACTCTCTGCCCACAAAATCTTCCCCCCCAAAACCCGGGACTTGTGTGGGTACCTCCCGCTTTCCTGGGACGCCTGACGTCCGTGCCGTACCCAAAGCCAGCACCAGCAAGGGGCCAGCTGCCCAGAGGAACACCCTGAGGCTAGGAACTGCAGGAACAAGCGCCCTGGAGGGATGGGACCAGCCCCACCACCTCGAGCCTTCCCCAGCTAGCAGCACCGCCGTGCCACCACTCACCTCCGAAGCGCACCGTGCCCCAGTTCCAGCCCTTCACGCACAGGTCCTTCTCCGCCAGCTCCAGGCGATAGTGGGCCTTGAAGAAATCCGAGAGCTTATCGAACTCCTGCGACGGGGCAGAGGAACAGAGAACGCCCGTCAGAGACCGCCAGGACGCGCGGGCACCGCCTCCAGAGCCCCCGACACGGCCACAGCCGAGGAGAGCGGGGGGAAAACGGGGGCCAGCTCTCGTTAGGGGGAAGGAGGCGTTGTAGGGCGACGCAGCCGGGCGCAGACAAGCGGCACGAGGAAGGACGGGAGGTGTAACGGGAGCAAACACCATCGTCTGGAGGGGCGCGCGCGCGGGCGGGCACGCCGGGGGCTCACCGATTCCCGGAAGCCATCGTATTTGTAGACGTGGCCGTTCTTGGTGAGCAGCTTGAGGCCGTGGCCGAGCGCCACGCGGCGCCACACACCCTCGGCCAGCTCCGAGGCCTGAATGTTGTCCACCTTCCCCGTCTTGCTGTTCTTGAAGATCACGCCCTGGCGGCTCAGCCGCAGCCGGCCGTCGTTCTGGGGGGGGCAGAGGGCGTGAGGCTCGCCCCGGACGCTCCCGAGGGCTGCCCCAGCGGGCACAGATCCTCCCCACGGGGTGACATCCCCGCACCCCGGCAGGTTTTGCTCTCCACGCGCTCCTCGCCCCCCTCGCCTGGGGCTGGGGCAGCCCAAAACGCTCCCAGCACCCTCGGTCCCCGTGCTTTTAGGAGCGATTCCCAAATGCCAGCGATTGAAGCAGGGGGATCCTCGAGACGGGGGCAGGACCTCCCGATTGACAACACCCCGCAGGAGCTACGGCACCAGGGGAGGATGTGGCCGCGGACGTCCCGACCCGCCCCAGCCCCACAGACCGGGACGAGGCCCGGGAGGAGGCGAGAGGGGAGGGACGGCCGGGGCCACCCCAGGGGCCGGGCTCACCATGGATCCCTTCACCTCCTGGTAGATCTCGTTGAACTCCAGCGTGTCGGCCATGGCCAGCGGGGGCAGGGGGGAGCCGGCGGCGGCCCCTGGGGGTGCGGGGAGGGAGGAGGAGGCCTCGGCGAGTC
>NW_023303954.1:0-13596 GCF_011077185.1 Oxyura jamaicensis
TTCCTCTCCGGCACCGTACCCGCTGCCTTCAGCCGGCCGGCTGGGGCTGAACTCCCTGTCCTGGCTCTCCATGGCCCTGGTGCTGTACTCGCTGTCCCAGGAGGGCCTGCTGGGGCTGAACTCCCTGTCCTGGCTCTCCATGGCCCTCGTGGTGTAGTCGCTGGCCTCGGCCGGTCTGCTGGGGCTGAACTCCCTGTCCTGGCTCTCCATGTCCTGGGTGCTGTATTCGCCAGACCAGGCTGGCCGGCTGGGGCTGAACTCCCTGTCCTGGCTCTCCATGTCCCTGCTGCTGTATTGGCTGTCCCAGGCCGACCTGCTGGGGCAAAACTCCTTGTCCAGGGTGCCGGCGTCCCCAGTGCTGGATCTGCCAGCCCAGCCCAGCGTCAAGTCCTCGTCCTTGCTCTCAGCATCCCTGCTGCTGTATTTGCTGGCCCAGTCTGCGCCCATCTCCCCGTCCTTGATCTCAGCGTCACCGGTGCCGTACTCGCCGGCCCACACGGGTGCGAGCTCCCCGTCCTGGGTCTCCAGGTCCCCCGAGCCGTACCTGCCAGCCCAGCTGGGCTGCCTGGAGCTCAGCTCTTTGTCCTCCTGCTGCCCGTGTCCCACGCCGTAGGTCCTGCTCCACTCGGCCTTCCCGGAGCTCACCTCCTCTCTGCCGCCCGCGCTGTCCAGGCCGTAGCCAGCGCCCCAGCTGGCTTTGCCGAAGTCCTGACCCTGCAGGCGGCTTTCCCCCAGGCCGTGGGGTTTGGGCCAGCTGCCGCAGCCCAGCCCCGCGTCCCCCATCAGCTCTGTCCCTTTGTAACTGCTGCTCCAGTCCCTCTCGGCCGCGCCGAAGGCCCTGTCCTGCTGCTCCACGTCACCCACGCTGGTGTCCCAGCTCGATTGGGTCCTGAATTCCCGGTCCTGTCCCCCCTCGCCGGGCCAGTCTCTGTCTCCGGCTACAGCCTCGCGGCTCCAGTCAAAAGCGGCGGCCCGCTGGGCCCTCCCGATGCCGAATTCGCTGCACAGGTCCTTCCGCGACCAGCCGAGCAGGTCCTGGGGGAAGGGGGTCAGCAAAGCAGAGACAGCGTTAGAGATTCCTGCAGCCCCTACTTAGCAGCACAAAGAAACATTGCGGGGGGGCGAGGGGCCACCCTCAGGACCCTCGCACAAAGCGGGACCCCTTCCCGAAGCGAGCCCAGAGCCCGCCGCCCGCCTCCCCCGAGCCCAGCAAGCCCGGGGCCGGGAGCCACCGGTACCCACAGCCGCGGTGCCCGCCCAGGGCCCTTCCAAGCCCGGCGTGCTGCGAGCCCTCCCCAGCTCGTCCCGCAGCTCCAGGTTGGCCAGCAGCCTCCGCAGGATGGCCGTGGTCCCCGACTCGCCGGCCATGGCTCTCCCGGCGAACGCGCGCACGCGGCGGGGCTCCCGCCACCCGGCCCCACCCCGGCTCTCCCCGCGGGCGCCGCGCTGCTCCCGCTCGGCCTCCTCAGCCTCCACCCAACCCGTCCGACGGCTCTGCCGCAGAAAAATGAGCCCGGCCGCACCGAGACACGCGCAGCCGGGCGTTAACCCTTGCGGCCTCGCCTCCCCGCCCGTCCTCACCTCCAAGCCGTCGGCCTCCGCCGAGCCGCGTCCTGCCGCGTGAGCCCCGGGCGATGCCAGCAGCTCGGTCAGCCAGCCCGGGTCGGGGTGGGCGTCGGGAGCCTTCGAGGAGCCTTCCTCCCGGCCTGGCCCGCCGGGGCCCTGCAGGCTGGTGGGAGAGGCACTTGCCGGCCCCGGCTCCCAGCAGGATTTGGCCTCCGGAGAGGCTGGATCCGCAGGGCTGGCCTCCACAGGGGGCTCGGGCTCAGCGGGGTCCTGGTCGGGCTCTGTCACGTGGAGCACGGTGCTGTTCCACTCAGCCTCCTCCTCCTCTTCCTCCTCCTCCGCCGAGCCCTCGGCCTCCAGCTTGGCCACGGGCCCCCCTGGGCACGGAGCCCCCTCCGCCGCCCAGCTGCCGGCCCTGTGGGACCCGCCGTCCCCTGGGGAGCCCGCGGCCTCCCCGTCCGATTCGTCCTCTTCAGACAGCCCCGAGTCGGCCGCCTCCCTGATGGGGGAGCTGGGGGGGGGACGGCAGCCCCCTGGCCCCCCGCGGGGGGAACGTCCACTCGAAGGACTGTGAAAGGCTCCAGCTGGACTCGCTGCCCAGCAAGCGCTCCGGCGGCGGGTCCCCGGGCCGGGGCAGGGCGCTCAGCGAGCCCCCCAGCTCCCCCAGGCCCTGCCCTTCGCCGGGAGGGGGCTGCAGGACCCCCTCTGACGAGCGTCGGAGCCCCGAGTCCCTGCCGGGGGGAGGAAGGCTGAAATCGGGACCCTCGGGGGACCGCGGGGACGCAGGGGAGTCGTCGGGTCCCTCTGGGGAGCCCGGGGGACGAGAAGCTCTGGCGGGGGGCTCGGGGGGTGGGCTGGGGGGGGGGGGGGGGGCCCCGCCCCCGCCCGGGGCGCGCGGGGGGGGGGGGTGGCTCGGGGGGGCGGCTGGGGCGTGCCTGGTGTTGGGGGGCTGGCGGTAGCGGGGGACCCCTCGCTGGGAGTGTGCGGGGAGCCGGGGGAGCGGGAGGCACCGAGCTGGGCTTCGGCCGGGGCGCCCGGAGCCTGGATGGAGGTGGCTGGGAGCTCCTGGGCCGGGGGCTGAGCAGGGGAGTCGGGGGAGCCGGGGGCCAGGGTGGGGGAGCCGGGGGCCAGCAGCTCGGGGGGGGGCATCGGGAGAGCCGGGGGCCAAGGCGGAGGGCTCAGCGGGCTGGAAAGGAGCTCCCGGGGCTGGAGCCGGGCAGGCGGGGGATCTCGGGGAGCCTGGGGGTCCGAGGGTGCCCAGCTGGAGAGAGGAGAGCTGCGGAAAGAACGGGGTGGGGGGCACGGGGGGGGCAAAGTCACTCAGGGGAACCCCCCAGGCATCACCCACGTCCCGGCCCCCCCTCTGCCGACGCACGGTGGCAGCGCGGCCGTGGTCCCATCCCCTCGAAATCCCGGGGCAGGAGGCGCCCACGCTTCCTGCCAGCGCCGGGGCCGCTTCCTGCGTGACTCAGCCCCGGCAGCTCCCCGTGGTCCCCGGCCCCGCTCCGTGCCCTGCTGGGCAGGGCCAGGCAGTGCCCGGAGCCCCCGTCCGAGCCCCTTCCTCTGCCCCAGCCAGCACCCACCCCCCTGCCAGAGGCGTGCAGAGAGAGACGCGGAGAGGAAGAACCGAAGCAAGAGGAAACAGAACCGCCCCCAGCCCCAATCCGCCCTGCTGCAGGGCCGGGCACCCGCTGGCACAGAGGGCCCAGCCCTGCCCGTGGCCGTCGGGGTTAACTCTCCTCCCCCCAGCCCTGCCACGCTGCTCGCTCGGTGTCCCCGTCACCACCCAAAATCCTGGCAGGTGACTCACGGCTGCTCCTCGTCCCCACCTTGGCACCGGGGCTGGCACCTGCCAAGCCCGTCCCGAGAGCCGGGCACCCCGTGGGGGGAGCAGGGGGCACGGCGGGGGGGCACCCGCGCTCCCCGGAGGGAGGGAGGGGGCTCGGCACCAGAAAGGAGGAAGGAGAGACACGCACCCCGCAGAGAGGGAGCCCCGGAGGAGACAGGAGAGCCCCAAAGGAGAGAGCCCAGGAGCGGAGCAGCCGCGGCACAGGAGGGGGCGGCGAGAACTCACGTCAGGGGGAGACGGCGGCCTCCAGAGTCTGCGGGGGTCCCCGGCACAGCTCAGGCCGGCTGGGGAGGAGCCGCTGCTGCAGAGAGACAGGCGGGAGGGTGAACGCCGCAGGCACCCCGCTCTTCTCTCCCACCAGCAGCCCGCACGGCCTCCCAGCCCCAACCCATTCCCCGCGGGCCGTGGGGTGAGCTGTGGCCGCCCTTAATGCCCTGCTGGGTTCAGTCGGGGTTTGGACTGCAGAGGGGAGGGAGGAGAATGGGCTCCGAGGCCCGCGCTGGGAAGTTTTTCGTCCTTTGGAGAGCGAGTTTCTCACACTCGGGATTAAAATAGCCCCTGCCCTGCTCCCAGAGGTGCCCGGCTTGCGGGAGCACAGCCACGGGCACCAGCCCCCAGCCCGTCCCGCAGCCAGGAGCCCCACAGATGCGGTGCCTCTGCCCCGGCGTGGACCAGCAGGAAAAACAAAACAAGGGTGGGAAAAAGGGAGCGCTTCCAAGGGGCAGAGCCCCGATATTCCCCGCTTGGGCAGCGGGACAGCGGGCTGGCAGGTCTCCCAGCCGGCAGAGGGCTGCGAGCAGGGAGGCAGTTCCTTAACCGGGCCAGCCCGTTCCTGCGGTTTCAACAAACCACCGGGGCTGTCGCGGGTGACCCAGCCTTCCCACGAAGGCAGCTCAAGGCACTGTTGGTTAGGAGGAACACCGGCCTCGTGCCGGAGCCCAGACCTCAGCTCCCTTCCGGCCCCGTTATTCCCATGGCTTGCGGCACCGCCTCCCCCTTTTTCCCCCCCCCCCACGGTCCCTCGTCCCCAGGGACCGGCCCCGAGCCCCTCACCTCATTTCAGCCACTGAACTTCTGTCACCCCCCATCCCCGGCTCCCCCCCGGCGTGCTGAGGGGGCTGGTGGGCTTCACCGGGGGGGTCTCCGTCCGCCTCCCCGCTGGGGCGCCTCCTGAAGACGGTGGCGAAGGGCTTGGAGCCGAAGCGAGAGGCAGCATCGGGGCAGAAGGGAGAGAGCCGGGCGCGGTCGGGGCTTCCCGGGCCCTCCTTGCTGTCCATTTTGGCCAGGATCTCCTCCACGGTGGTGCCTGGGAACCGCTCCGGCTTGCTCGCCACGGGCACCGGGGTCACCTTAAAGGGAGCCGGGCCCTTGCGGGAAGGCGTCGGGGGGGGCTGCAGGCGCCTCGCTGGCGGGGCTCGAGCCCGAGTCTTCGGGGGCCGAGACCGGCGGGGACGGGAGCCCCTTCCCGTTGGGGGTCTCGGGAGACTTGACGGTGAAGGAAGGGCGCCTGAGGGCCCCCCCCGGAGCTGCCCCCGCAGTAGGGCTGGGGCCCCGCCAGGCGGTTCATCTTCTCGGCCGAGGGCAGCTCGGGGCGAGGGTGCCGCGGCCCCGGCGGCGGGTGAGGCTTGGCGGGCACGGACGGCTTGGGCAGCACGCGGGGCTTGGGCCGGATGGGAGGCTTGGGGCGAGCGGTGCCTGCGGGAGGGGGACACGGAGAGAGACGGAGAGTTGGAGGAGCCCGACAGCCCCGAGAGAAGCCCTGCTCCAGGCTGCAGGCAGCAAAACCCACGCGTGAGCAGGGGTGGGTCAGGAGCCGGGCTGGTGTCCGAGGGGCTCTCACCTTTCTCAGGGCTGCTGGCCGCCAGTCCTGCCCCCCCCGAGGCGCAGGGCAAGGGGGGGTGCAGGGGCTGGGGCTGGGAGGCCATGGCGGTGGCTGAGGCTCAGCAGATCTCAGCGCACAGTCAGCCCCTGGGGGGAGAGAAAAGGGAGAAGGGTTACGGGGAAAGCAAGCGCCCGAGCTGTCCGGTGGGGCCCCTGAAACCTCCCCGGATTCGGGGCCCAGCGCTGTGCCAGCCCCGCCGGTCACCTGCAGCCACGCTCACGCCTCGTGCCAAGCCGCTATCGCGCTGCCCGGCCCCTGCCCGCCCGCACCGCCCTTGGCACACCGCGCCAGCCCCGGGCCGGGCCGTAACAGCGCTGCCCTGCCTGCACGCCCCGGGGCAGCCCCCGGCCGCCTCGGTGTCGGGGTGGCCCCGTCCCTGCTCACCTGGGCTGGCCTCGGTGCATGGGGGCACGGCGCCGACACCTCCTTTACCCGGGTGCCATGCCGGCACACCCGTGTCACCCTGACAGCCTCTCCCCAGGCCCCAAATAAACGCCAGGTCCCCCCAGGACCCCTCCCTCACCCCATATGCCGGTGCCACCCCCCGTTTTCACCCACTGACCCCAAATCCCCCCCCCGGGGCAGGCAGCACCGGCCCCCCAGCAGCAGGCCAAGCCCCGTGGGGTACGTCACACCGAAAAGCGCCCGTTCCAGCCCCAAAAGGGCAGCGCGGGGGCAGCGTGCCAGCCTCCAGCCCCCTCCCCGCCACCGCAGGCCTGCTGCCAGCCCCCTCACACCCCAACCAACGCCCCCAGCACCCCGAGGCCGAGCCGTGGGCTCCGCCGGGCACTGCTGGGAGGGAGGCAGGGCAGGGGGGGCCCCAGGACGGGGGGTGCCCATGGGGCAGGGGGTGCCCCCCTCACCTTCCCCGCAGCAGCCTCATGTCCGGGACGGGGGACGCGGGGGATCCTGGGGCTCGGGCCGCTGTCGCCGCTGCGGCTCCCGTGACTCACGTTGCGCTGCGGGGACAGGAAAAACTCGCTCCCTGCCTCCTCCTCTGCTCCTCCCGGCCCTGCCCTGCCTCCCCTCCTCCTCCTCCTCCTCCTCCTCCTCGCTGCCCCCTCCCCTGCCCCACGCACCCCGGGGTCCCCCCACCCTCGTTGCCCCCCAGCTTTCCCCGCTCGCCGCCCCCCCGGCCCAGCTGGCCGGGGCCGAGCAGCGCTGAGGAGGCCACATCTGGAAGACATCTTCCCACCCCCCCCGGCCCCCTCCCTGCCCTCCCTCCGCCATCTTCCCCCCCACCCCCCAATCCGGGGCCCGTTCCCGACCCCGTGGCAGCCCCGGGACGCCGCAGCCGGGGCCCAGCTCCCGGTGACGAGGCCGGAGGGAGGAGAGGAAGGGAGAGGGGGGGAGGAGGAGGGGACGGGAGGAAGAGGAGGGGAGGAAGAGGAGGGCAAGGGGCGCCCCCCCCCCCCCTTCCCCCATCCTCCGGGGCCTGCTCCCGTCGCCATGGCAACGCGGCTCCCGCTCGAGTGGACGGGCGGGCCTCGGCCCGTCGCCATGGCAACGCACCCCCCCCCCCGCCGCCGCCGCCGCCCCGGCCGGCACCCCGTTGCCGTAGCAACCCTCCCCCCTCCCTCCCCGGGCCCCCCGCTCACCCGCCGCCGCCGATGAATATTCATGAGCTCGGCCACGCCCTCCACGCCCTCAGGCCACGCCCACCCCCGCGGGGTGCGGCCGCGGCGCCGCGTGGCGGGCACCAGCGAGAGGAGGGGCCCAGAGGGGCGCTACCATAGAGCCGCGCACCATAGAGACGGGGCGGGAGAGAGGGGGCAGGAGGAGGCGCCCGCGCCATGTTGAGGCCGCGGGGTCCTCCAGGCCTCCCTCCCCAGGGCTTGCAGCGCGGCCCCCGCGGCTCCCCGTGCCCGTAAATTAGTTATCGTTAATTGGGGGGGGGGGGGGGCAAGGGACGGCAGGAGGGGGAGGCCGTGAGCTCAGCCGCCGGCCCCGCAGGAGGCAGGGCGAGGAAGGGGCCGCGGGGGGCAGGCCGCAGCCAGACGCAGGGCCCTCGCAGGGTGCTTTTTTTATTCAACGGGCACGGACCCAACGTACAAAACGAAACCGAAAAGAGAGAGAGAGACCAAAACAAACCCGAGTATTTAAAAAAAGTAAATTGATGAGAAACGGGGCTGAGGCGGGACTGAGGGCCCCCGCCCCGGCCTCCCTCCCCAGCCAGGCACTGAGGGGAGAGGGCCGGGGGGACGGCCGGCAGCCTCCGGCCCTGCCCTGCCCCTGTGTGCCCCTGCCCCGCCGGCAGGAGGAGGCCCGGCGGAGGCCAGGAGGGGCGGGAGCCCGCTGCAGCCCCGGAGCCAGGCCCCTCAGTCCTCCCGCTGAGCTGGGAACCAGCCTGGAGCCAGCGGGGACAGCGCTAATCCGAGCCCGATGCGGAATCCTCCGAGCTGGGGGGGGGGGGCTGGCGCCTCCCTCCTCCTCCGAGTCCTGCGGGAACAAGAAGGAGGCGTCAGGGCAGCAGGAGCAGAGCGCTCTGACGGCCCCTGGGGACAGGCAGGGGCTCCGGGCAGCCCCCAGGGTCCCAAAGGTGCAGGGAGGAGGTGAGGTGAGAGCCACCCCAGCCACCCACCCAGGAGCCCTACCTCCTTCTTGCTCTCTGCAGAGGAGCTTTCGTCGCTGGAGACAAACTCCTTGCTCTTGAAGCTCTCGCTCAGACTCTTGGCAGAGGACTTTGTGGAGGACGAAGACTTGGAGGCAGCACCTTTCTTCTCTGCTTTCCCCTTCATCTGCTTCTCCTGCTTCTTCTTCTTCTTTTTAGACCTCTCCCTGTGAGGGGTAGAAGGGATATCAGCGTAACCTTGCCGCCAGCCTCAGAGAGGCCCAGCCACCGTGAAGGCAGGAGAAGAGCCGGATCCCAGAGGCACGAAGCCCGGCCACCTCCCTCCTGCCTGCTCAGCACACTCACGCCTTGGAGCTCTCGGACCTGCTGCCCACGCTGTACTCCTTCATTGCCTTCTCGTAGTCCCTCCTGGCATCTTCTGCCTTGCGATCCCACTCCTGCGGCAAGCGCACGACATTAGCAGGGGCTTCTGCACCCCATCCGCGCCAGCCGAGTCCACCCAGGCACAGCAACGCCCCCACCAGCTCCACCAGCCCACAGGTGTTACCTCCCCGCTGCTGAGGGATCCTGAGAGCAAGGAAGGGCCGAGCAGCTCTCCGGGAGCCCACCCTTCCCCTCCTACAGCAGTGATTCTCACCTCTTTCTTCTCCTTGGACATGGCTTTCCACAGCTCCCCAGCCTTCTTGGACAAGTCTGTGATGCTGATGCCGGGGTGGTCGGACTTGATCTTCTCGCGGTTGGCGTTCAGCCAGAGCATGTAGGCTGACATGGGCCTCTTGGGAGCGTTGGGGTCCTTCCCCTTCTTGCTCTGGGTGGAAGGGAGTGGAGAGAACCAGCGTGAGAGCCTTGAAAGACCCCAAGCACTCGGGGGAAGCGGGTCCTGCTCTCCGCAACCCGTCCAACCACCACCTCTCACCTCCACCTGCTTCTTGCGGGGCTTGCGGTCCTTGACGATCTTGGCCTTCTTGGCTGGCTTCTTCTCATCCCGGTCGCTGTCACCGTCACCGCTGGAGGAGCTGGCCGAGGCGTTGCTGTCAAACCTGCACGAGGAAACACGGTGTCAGGGAACAGCTCAGGACCCCTGCCCCAACGGGGCTGAGCGGGAAGCGAAGGAGAGGCAGCCGCAGTGAGCACGCGGCCAGACTTGCCCCCGAATTCTCCCAGCCTCCAGCAGCCTGCAGGCCGGAGGCTTCCCGAGCTGAAGCTGTTGTGCTGGCACTTAGCAGCCCTCAGGGGGTTTTCCTTCCACGAACGGGGCTGATGGTTTCCTGACTTCCCGTAAACTTTAGGCATTTGCAATGCCTCACGGCTCAGCTGCGCCGAGACCCACCCCTCTTCTCGGGCTGAACCCGACTCCCAACAGCACACACGATGCCCCCGAGCGCCCGTGCAGCGACTGCAGGCCTCAGCCCCCCTGTCCCCCTGCTCGGGGCTTGGCAGGGCCGTGTCCCATCCTCCCGGGCCCCATCCTCCTCCCACCATTCTCTCTCTCTTCCAGCCTGAGGCCTCACTCAGCCAAAGCTCGTGCGGAAGCCCGGCACTGCCCGACACAACCCCCTTCCGAAAGTGACCCCTGTGGAGACGCCCGCCCTGCCCCTACTCACTCTTCAGCCACGTCGTCGTCCTCTTCGCCAGGGTTGAACGACTCATCTGCAAGGAGAGCAGGGAGGATGGAACCTCAGGGGTCTGATCCTGCCCAGGGAGCGGGGCAGGACTTAACCAGAGGGGGAAGAGGCCTCGGCACCCCAGACAGCCCCCCGGGGCAGTCCCTCGCACTCCCCCAGCCTCAGCGCTCACCTGTCTCCTCCCCGGACCCGTCGCTGCTGTCGTTGGCGTTCTCCTCGCGGATCTTGCCCTCCTCCTTCATCCTCTCCAGGTAGGCGTCGTGCTGGTCCTCGTCGGAGTCGGCGTACTCGTCGTAGCTCTGCTTCATTCCCTGCGGGAGGGACGGGGTGAGAGGCGCGCCCCAGGGCTGCGCGCACTCCGCCTCTGGAAGCCAAAAACGGCTGGGGGCAGGCCCCACACGCATGCACGGACGCCCCCCGCGTCCCCTCCCCGTCAGGGACCCAGAGGTGGGACCCCACAGGGACCCACAGGTGTTATCGGGGTTAGGGGGCCCCTCTCGCAACCCATGCTGGAGTTACTGGGTTTAGTCAGGGACCACCACGGCCATGCAGAGGAAACCTGCGCCAGGAGGAGGAAGAGGAGAAAGAGGAAGGGGTATCGCACGGACCTTTTTCCTCTACAAGGGCAAGGAAAGAAAAGAGAGGTGAAAAAAAGGGAAAAAGGAGGGGAAAAAAAAAAAAGGCAGCAAAACCTCGGAGAAAAGAAAGGCCCCAGCCCAATCCCGCCCCAGCCGGCCGGGCACAGAGGAGCAGGTGGGTTGCCGGGTACCTCCTTGAGGCCTCGGTTCTTGATGTTCAGCTTCTTGGCGTTGACGAAGTCGAAGAGCTTCCCGTACTCCTCCCTGCGGGACACAGACAGGGCTCAGGGCCGGGGGCAGCCGGGCTGCCAGCACCCTGCGCCGCGGGGCGACCGCCATGGGAAAGCGGCGAGGGCCCTCCCCGGGTGACCGACGCAAAGGGAGGAGGGGACTGCGCGGCGGCACGGGGCCGGCTCGCTCCGCGCCCACCTCTCTATGCTGCTGAAGGTGTACTGCGTGCCCTGCTTGGTCTCGATCTCGAAGTCGAAGGAGCGCGTGGTGGTGGTCCCGCGGGCGAAGTTGACGAAGGAGATCTCGTCGAAGCGGATGTGCACGGGCGGCTTGTGCACGTAGATGAAGCCGCGCTCCAGCGGGTAGAGGAGCCCCGAGCTGGCCTTGTAGGAGCAGGTGATGCACTGGGCTCCCGAGTGCCTGTGAGGGCCAACAGCCACGTTACACCCTGCTGACACCCTGCCTACAGCGCCGCCGCGGCCCGGAGAAGCCCGTCAGCTGCTCCCCCCCACAAGAGCCCCGATCCTTGCAAAGCCCCTTCCCCCTGACCGCAGAGACGAGAGGAAAAGAGGAAATGTTTCCTGCCCTGGGGAGGCCAGGGCTCGCTCGGCGTCTCCCCCCGCCTCCACGCGTGCCCTCGGAGCGGTCAGACCCCAGGCCCCGCCGCCCGGAGGCCGCAGCGTGCCCTCACCCCTGGAAGTTGCCGGGCACGGTGATCTTGCGGTTGACCAGAGCCTTCATGACGCGGCTGACCATCTCGTAGAGGGAGCCAGACATGTTCTTGGTGAGCCGCCCCTCAAAGCGCTTCTCCACCTCCTCCCTGCGTGGGGAAAAAAAGGAGGGGGACAGTGAGAACGGGGACCCGGGGGGGGGTCCTCGCCTGCCCCCGCAGCCCCCAGGGGCGGGGAGGCGGAGCTCACTCGTTCATGTTGAGGGTCAGCGAGATGTCCTCGTCCTTGGAGAAGAGCAGGATGAGGAAGTGGTAGCGGGTCTGGCCCTGCTTTATCGGGGGGTCCAGGCTGATCTGAAAGGAGACGCGGAGGTGAGGACCGCAAGGCCCCCAGGCCCCCCGCCGCTCCCCGAGGGGGGGGAGGCCCCGCCGCCGCCGCGTCGCTCCTCACCACGAAGAACATCTGCCGCTGGTCCTTGTGGGGGAGCAGGAAGAGGCGCAGCACGGTGGTGTAGGGGATCTTGTAGTCGAAGGTCTTGCCGTGCAGGTGCAGGAAGGTGGGGTAGATGCGGATGTCGTAGCGCCCGCGGGGCGTCAGGCACTGCAGCTCCCGGAAGATGCAGATGGCGTCGCCCGTGGCCTGGATCACGTCCGCCTTGGAGAGGACGTTCTGCGCGAAGGCCTGCGAGGCGAGGGGAAGGTCGGGCACGGGTCCGGGCACCCGGCGACCCCCCAGCACGCCCCCCGCCCCCCGACCACCACCACCACCACCTCCTCCTCACCTCCACGGGGTCCACGCCGTCCTCCTGGGTGGGGGGCACGTAGAAGCGCACCTCCATGAGCGAGACCTCAGCGTCGTCGTTCTGGTGGAACTCCAGCGTCACCTCGTTCTTGCCCGTCGTGCACTGGGAGACGTTGCTGAGGGGGATCTCGAACACCGGCTGCTCCCCGATGTCAAAGGAGAGGAGCTGCCCTGCAAGGGGTGGGGAGGGATGAGCACCTCAGGCCCACCCCCCGAGGTGGGTCTCATCCTGGATCTGCTCTCCAGCAGCACCCCTGGTCTCCTCTCAAAGCCCAGCAGCGCCCTTCTCGTTTCCGTGCTGTCACCCCAAACCTCCACACCTTCCCCTCCCAGCTGTGGCTCCAGAGAAGGGCACTGACCAGAAACAAAGAGGAGGAACTGTTTTTCCCCACATTCCCCCCTCTCAGAGCAGGGAGGAGCAGGCACCAGCTCCCCTAGCTCCTGCAGGAACTGGCAGGCTCTGCCAGACGCAGCTCCCAAGCAGACTTCTTTGCCACGCTGGGCACTCTCTGCCCACAAAATCTTCCCCCCCAAAACCCGGGACTTGTGTGGGTACCTCCCGCTTTCCTGGGACGCCTGACGTCCGTGCCGTACCCAAAGCCAGCACCAGCAAGGGGCCAGCTGCCCAGAGGAACACCCTGAGGCTAGGAACTGCAGGAACAAGCGCCCTGGAGGGATGGGACCAGCCCCACCACCTCGAGCCTTCCCCAGCTAGCAGCACCGCCGTGCCACCACTCACCTCCGAAGCGCACCGTGCCCCAGTTCCAGCCCTTCACGCACAGGTCCTTCTCCGCCAGCTCCAGGCGATAGTGGGCCTTGAAGAAATCCGAGAGCTTATCGAACTCCTGCGACGGGGCAGAGGAACAGAGAACGCCCGTCAGAGACCGCCAGGACGCGCGGGCACCGCCTCCAGAGCCCCCGACACGGCCACAGCCGAGGAGAGCGGGGGGAAAACGGGGGCCAGCTCTCGTTAGGGGGAAGGAGGCGTTGTAGGGCGACGCAGCCGGGCGCAGACAAGCGGCACGAGGAAGGACGGGAGGTGTAACGGGAGCAAACACCATCGTCTGGAGGGGCGCGCGCGCGGGCGGGCACGCCGGGGGCTCACCGATTCCCGGAAGCCATCGTATTTGTAGACGTGGCCGTTCTTGGTGAGCAGCTTGAGGCCGTGGCCGAGCGCCACGCGGCGCCACACACCCTCGGCCAGCTCCGAGGCCTGAATGTTGTCCACCTTCCCCGTCTTGCTGTTCTTGAAGATCACGCCCTGGCGGCTCAGCCGCAGCCGGCCGTCGTTCTGGGGGGGGCAGAGGGCGTGAGGCTCGCCCCGGACGCTCCCGAGGGCTGCCCCAGCGGGCACAGATCCTCCCCACGGGGTGACATCCCCGCACCCCGGCAGGTTTTGCTCTCCACGCGCTCCTCGCCCCCCTCGCCTGGGGCTGGGGCAGCCCAAAACGCTCCCAGCACCCTCGGTCCCCGTGCTTTTAGGAGCGATTCCCAAATGCCAGCGATTGAAGCAGGGGGATCCTCGAGACGGGGGCAGGACCTCCCGATTGACAACACCCCGCAGGAGCTACGGCACCAGGGGAGGATGTGGCCGCGGACGTCCCGACCCGCCCCAGCCCCACAGACCGGGACGAGGCCCGGGAGGAGGCGAGAGGGGAGGGACGGCCGGGGCCACCCCAGGGGCCGGGCTCACCATGGATCCCTTCACCTCCTGGTAGATCTCGTTGAACTCCAGCGTGTCGGCCATGGCCAGCGGGGGCAGGGGGGAGCCGGC
The DNA here is from genome assembly GCF_011077185.1 of Oxyura jamaicensis. Taxonomy (NCBI): domain Eukaryota; kingdom Metazoa; phylum Chordata; class Aves; order Anseriformes; family Anatidae; genus Oxyura; species Oxyura jamaicensis. Next base: position 13,550 of record NW_023303954.1, read on the forward strand.
GGCGGCCCCTGGGGGTGCGGGGAGGGAGGAGGAGGCCTCGGCGAGTC
>NW_023303955.1:0-26427 GCF_011077185.1 Oxyura jamaicensis
GGGGGGGTGGCGGAGGCTGGGGGGGGGGCTGGAAAGGGGGGTGGGGGGGAGGCCAAGGGAGGAGAGGGCGGGGGGGGTGAGGCCACGGTGGGGGCACCAAGGGACAGCGGGGGTGAGCCCAAGGGAGCAGAAGATGGCGGGGGTGAGGCCAAGGCGGAGGCAGCGAAGGGCGCCGGGGGTGAGGCTGAGGGGGGGACAGCACAGGGCGCTGGGGCTGAGGCCAAGGCGACGGAGGCTGCTAGGGACGGGGGCGAGGTGGAGGCTGAGAAAGGAGCCGGGAGCGAGGCCGGGCCAACGAAGGATGCCAAGGGAGCGGAGGCTGCCGGGGGCACGGCCGATGGGGAGGCAGCGGCAGAGGCGGCGGAGGAGCCTCCAGCAGCACAGGCTGCCGGGGGCGAGGCCGAGGCAGAGGCCAGGGGCCTGGAGGAGGCTGCGCCGCACGAGAAGGCTGAGCCGGCGGCAGCAGGCGGCCCCCAGGGCCGGCAGGTGAGAGGGGACACGATCGGGGTGGCACAGCTGGGGACAGGGGTGGCACGGGGCAGGGACATCGGGGCGGCACGGGCGGGCGGCTGAGCTGAGGTGGGACAGCACGGGGACAGGGGACAGGGACGGGGCAGGACGCGGTGCCACGTCCCGCTGCCACCCCGCCTGTGCCCGCAGGCCCGGCAGGAGCCCACCTGGCTGCAGGACGAGGAGGACGAGCTGTGGCCCGAGTTCCCCCCGTGCTCACCCACCACGGAGGGGGCCACCAGCCCCACGTCCCCCCTCTCTCCCACATCTCCCGTGTCTCCTACGTCCCCCCTGTCCCCTGTGTCCCCCACATCCCCCACAGGTAAGGGCCATACTGGGCAGGGACACCGGAGTCCCTATAGATCCCCTATAGATCCCCACATCCCCTCCCTGTAGGGTCCCCTCTGTCCCCAGCCCAGGGATGCCCCTCAATCACCCCTGGGGGGTGTCCCCATGCTGGGTGCCCCCCCCCCACCCCGCTGACCCCTCTGATTTCCCCCACAGCTGGTGCTGAGGGCTCAGGAGGCAGCGAGAGGTGAGAGCCGGGGGGTGGGACCCCAAAACCCAACTGTCCCCGTAGGTGGCACCCCCAGTGGTGCCCCTGTCCCCACGCACGGTGGCCACACCTGTGTCCCCAGAGGTGCGTCCCCAGGGGGGGCACGGGACCGGGCGCCCCCCAGGGTGGTGGCCGTGGGGCGGCCACGGGCGAGTGCCAAGGCGCAGGGGCGCAGCGCCATCCTGGAGAAGTTTGGAGGGTGAGTGGGGCCGGGGGGGGGGGGACAGGGGGCAGTGGGGGCACAACGGGGCGGCTGGGGGGGAGCGGGGTGCGTGAAGTAGTCGGGGAGGCAACGGTGTCGTCATGGGGCAATGGGGGCCATGGGACAGCAGGGGACACGGTGGGGACACAGGGCAAGGGGGGGACACTGGAGTAAGGAGGGAGGCACGGGGCAGGGTGGGATACAGGGGAGGGGGGGCCCTGGGGGGGGGTCCCCTGGGGAAGGGCCCGGTGGGGGAAACGAACCGTCGGGGGACACCGTGCGCTGCCCCACGGAGCGGGTCGGCCACAGGGCAGCCAAGGGCCCGGCCCCGCACCTGAAGCGCCCGGGGGGCGCCGGCTCGGTGAAGGCCATGCTGCTGGAGTGGTGCCGCGCCAGGACCCGCGGCTACCAGGTGAGGGACGGCGGGGCAGGGGGGCCGGGGGGGCTGCCGGCACCCTGACCCCCTGCTGCCCGCCCAGAACGTGGACATCCAGAACTTCTCGGGGAGCTGGGGCAGCGGCCTGGCCTTCTGCGCCCTCATCCACAGCTTCTTCCCTGACGCCTTCGACTACAGCGGCCTGGAGCCCCACGACCGCCGGCACAACTTCGCCCTGGCCTTCGCCACCGCAGAGTGAGCACGTCCCCGTCCCCGTCCCTTCCAGACAGTGATATTTGCCCCCATGGGGAGGTTCAGGGTGGGAACTGGTGGACATTTCGGCTCAAGGAGAGGGGTGGGTTAGGTATTGGGACGGGGTGCCCAGGGAGGTGGTGGAGTCAGCGTCCCTGGGGGTGTTCAAGGAAAGGTTGGACAGGGTGCTTGGGGACATGGGTCAGTGGGTGACACTGGTGGTAGGGGGGTGGTTGGACCTGATGGTCTTGGAGGGCTTTTCCAACCCTAATGACTCTGATTCTGTGACTTTAGGGCTCGGGCCGACTGCGCCCCGCTGCTGGACGTGGAGGACATGCTGCGGCTGGCGGTGCCCGACGCCAAGTGCATCTACACCTACGTGCAGGAGCTGTACCGCAGCCTGGTGGCCAAGGGGCTGGTGAAGACCAAGAAGCGCTGAGCCCCCTCCCCGGTCCCCAGCGCCCACCCCGCTCCCCGCCCCAGCGCTTTGTCCCCCCGCGTGGATCCCCGGCAGTAAAGGATTGCAGTGCCCGGCCTTGTCTCTTTTTTTTGGGGACCCCACCGTGTTGAGGGCTCACAGGGACGAAGCAGGAGCAGCAATAAATTAACAACTTTATGGATGGAGTGTGGGGACCCATAGCGCACCGAGGTGGGGGCGATGCCCAGGCCCCGGGTGGGCTCAGAACAGAGCTGGGGTCCTGAGCTGAGCTCAGGACCCGGGAGGCTCGGGCCGCGGCTCCGCGTGGCGGCGGGTGTGTTCCTCTGCACGTCGCCAGAAGATTTCGGGCTGCTCGCTCAGCTCGCGGACCAGCTGCTGGCGCATCCCCCGCTCCGTGTCAGGGCTGTCCAGCAGCAGCAGCAGGTCCTGCAGCACTGCGGGGGTACCCGGGGGGGGGGATCAGCACCCAGACCCACCGCACCCTGGCACCCCCTAGCCCCCGGCACCCACCGTGGACGGCGCGGGTGGTGGCCTGCCAGTGGTCATGGGAGGTGAGGGGCTGGCAGACGTGGCCGTCCTCGTCCACGCCGGGGTGGTAGATGCTGGTCAGGAGCCTGGCACGGGGGGGGGCCAGCGGGTGGTGTGGGGAGAAGGTCAGCTCGAAGCGGAAGGCGCCCGTGTTGTAGGGGGGGGTTGTTCTAATGCACATATGGGGATGTCTCAGCCTCCCAGTGCCACCCAGGCACCGCGGGGACCCCTCTGGGATAGCCCCCACAGAGCACCCGTAACCCCGTGTCCCCCATGGGGGGGGTGGGAACCCCACCCAGAGCCCCCTCGGTTCTGCATGGTGTCCCCAAGGGAAGCCCCCCCCAGTGCTTCCCACAATAAGGACACCCCTCCCGTGTCCCCAAGGACCCCCGTGCAACCCCAGGACCCCTGGGACACCCCATGCACCCATGGCAACCCTGTGCACCCCTCATGCCCCTGTCCCACCCCCCCCCCCAGGACCTCCCCTGTATCCCTGCACCCCCAGAACCCCCCTGCCCCCAGGACCCCCCCGCGACCCCCCGCACCCCTGGACCCCCCACTCACGGGCAGCAGCAGCCCCCCCCAGCGCAGCACGTCGCCCCCCAGCAGCTGCAGATCGCGGACCCCCTTCCACTGCCGAGCCTCCTCCAGCTCCTGCGGGGGGGGGGGGGGACGAGATAAGGGGCGGGCTCACCCCGGTACACGCCCCGTCGGGGAAACGAAACTGGAAGTCGGCACCCACCGGCACCCCCCGGGACCCCCCGGGACCCACTGACACCCCCCGGCACCCCAAGGCACCGGGACCCACTGACACCCCCCGGCACTGGGAACCTCCTGGCACTGCACCCACCGGCACCCCCCGACACTCCTCGGCACCCCCCGACACCAACACCCACCAGCACCGGCATCCCCCCCGCGCCCTCCCCTCGGGGCCAGCACCCCCCCAAGTGCCACCAGCACCCGCCCCCACCACCCCCGCCCCCAAATACCGACCCCCTGCACCCCAGCACCGGGACCCCCGCCCCATTGGGGTGGGCACCCACCAGGCCCCCGGTGCCCCCACCCACCAACGCGAGTCTCCTGCTCATGGCCATCGGGTGCCCGGTGCCCGGTGCCCGGTGCCCGGTGTCCCGTCCAGCACCTTGGGGTGGGACCCACCCGAGGCCACCCCTTTGGGGGTGGGGCAGGAGGCTCCAGCCCCTCCCTGAAAATTGAGGTCGGGGGGGGGGCACCTGGGGGCAATAGAGGGGGGGGCTGAGGCAGGAGCCCCCAGAACCCCCCCCGGTTCTCAGCAGCCCTCCATGGGGCAAGGAACCCCCCGGGGAACCCCTAAAGGGGCTGTGTGGCCCCTACACCATGCGGGGAGATGTGTGGGGAGGGGGGGGCACAGCCCCCAGACCTCACCACAAGCCCGATGGGGACGTGGAGAGGGAGCGTGAGTGGGCAGAATGCCCCGTGCCACCGCGGGGGTCGTGGAGGGGGGCAGCTGGGGGGGCTAGACTGTCCCTTGGCACCACAAAGGTCATAAAGACAGAGCAGTTGGGTGGCTAGACAGTCCCTTGTCACCACAAAGATCATAAAGACGGGGCAGTTGGGTGGCTCGGCTGCCATACCCCAGCTTCCAACGAGTGCCTGCATGAGGGGGGCAGGTCCTCCAGCCGCAGCGGGGTGGGCCGGGCGATGCCGGGTCTGCACCTCTCACCGCGGGTGCCCCCGCCAAGCCCAGCCCCCAGCCACCGGGACTGATTTACGGGAAGCCTCCCCAGCCTCCCGCCCTCCTTAATTTTTAACCACGCGGGCCCGCGTGCGGCCAGTTCCCCCCTGCGCCCGGCCGGACACTCGGGGAGCGCCCCGCCGGCACCCAGGTGGGACAGGGGGGCTGCCTCCCCCATCACCCGGGGCTGGTGGGGGATGTCGGGCAGGGGGCACGAGGGGCTGGGGGTGCGCGGTTTGTGGGTACAGGTGGTGCAGGAACAGGGTGCTGGGGTGGGGGGTGAGGGCATTGGGAGCCAAATGGGGGGGGCCAGGGGATGGAGTAGGGGGTGTTGGGTGCCCTTCCAAGCCTTGACCAGTGCTTGCCCACCAGGATGGCCACCGTGAAGTTCTGCCTGCCCCTGCTGTGGGTGGTGGCCACAGCCACAGCCGCTGTCACCCCGGTAAGTGTGGCCCGGGGATGTGGGCTCCCCACCCCCAGGTGCCCCCCTGCCCACCCTCACTGGGGTCCCCGTGCCCAGGTCCCCATGCCGGAGGCTTCTTCCAGCACGATGAGCCTGGTCACAATGCAGCCGGCACAGAGGGTGTCCCCACGTCCTACCCCAGGCCCACTGGGGGACGTGGGGACGCCGTCCCCGCCTGCACCCAGCCCCGAGGAGCCCGTCCTGCACATCACCCTCGAGAACAAGGAGCCCCCAGGCACCCAGGAGCCGGAGGCAGCACCCGAGGAGCCCGGGACCACCACCAGCGGGAGCACAGCAGGACCTGCGCCTGGTACCACCGAGGGTCCCCCCGGCACCCCGAGCACAAGCGCTCCACCGTGCCCCGGCGACGAGGACCCCCCCCGAGGCCTGCGGGGCACCCACGGGGGCACAGAGGGCGGCGGTGGCCGAGGCCCTGGGCACCTTCGCCGTGCGTTTCTACCGGCACATGGCGGAGACGGCCGAGCCCAGCGCCAACCTGCTCTTCTCCCCCCTCAACGTGGCCCTGGGGCTCTCTCACCTCTTGCTGGGTGAGGGGCTCCCTGGGGCACCGCCACCCATCCTGGCACCCATGGGTGCCGCCGTGGGTGCCCGCTGAGCCTCGCTGTCCCCTGCAGGTGCCCGGGGTGAGACCCAGGAGCGCCTGGCCGCTGTCTTGGGCTACCCGCCGGGGCTGGAGTGCGTGCACGGTGCCCTGCAGCAGCTGGCCGCCGTGCCCGGGTTGCTGTCCGCCTCGCAGATCTTCCACGACCCAGGTGAGCCGGGTGTCAGCGGGGCAAAGCCGTGGCGGGGGGCAAACACAGGGCCTGATGTGTCTCCCGTGCAGACCTGTCCCTGCGGCCCCGCTTCTTGAACGAGTCGCTGCGCTTCTACGAGGCCCTGCCGCAGGTGCTGAGCGGCAACGAGAGCCTGGACCTGCAGCGCATCAACGCCTGGGTGCGCCAGGCCACCCGTGGGCGCCTGCCCCAGCTGCTGGCCCAGCTGCCCCAAGAGCCGCGCCTGGTGCTGCTCAGCGCCGTCCACTTCCAGGGTATGCTGCTGCCTGCGCCTGGGATCCACCCCGATCCGCCCGGGGATCCGCCTGGGATTTGCCCTTGGGTTCCCTGGTTCCCTTGGTCCACCCCGGGATCCATCCCAGCTTCCCATCCCCACGACCCCCCATCCCCACGGGTCCCGTGTCCCCGCAGCCCGGTGGCAGATGCCGTTCAAGGACAAGCAGACGGTGCCGCTGCCCTTCCTGCGCCCCGGGCTCCCGCCCGTGCCCGTGCCCACCATGACCAGCAAGAAGTACCCCGTGGCCTCCTTCACCGACTCCCGCCTGCAGGTCCAGGTACCCACACACCCCGACATCAGTCCCACGGGACATCCAGGTGGGATGTCACCCCCGCGGTGACACGCGGGTCTGTCCCCCAGGTGGGGCGGCTGGACCTGAGCGAGGGGCTGAGCCTGGTGGTGCTGGTGCCGCGGGGAGCCCCGGAGGCGCTGGGGGCGGTGGAGCGGGCGCTGGACCCCCCGACCTTCCTGGCGCTGCTGCGGAGGGCGGCCGGCACCCCAACGCGCGCCACCGCCATCGCCCTGCCCCGCATGCACCTCGACCTCACCCTGGACGTGGTGGCCCTGGTCCACGACATGGGTAAGGCACCCCCCATCTCCCAGCCCTATAACACCCGGGACGAGTCCCCCATGTCCCCAGCTCCCCAACGCCCCCATGTCCCCCCTGTCCCAGGCGGCCCCACCATCCCCACGCCCTCAGCATCCCCACATCCCTTAGCGTCCCCCATTTTCTGCCATTGCCCCCGGTGTCCCCCCGTGTCCCCACGTCCCTCCGTGTCCCCGCGGTGGTGCTGAGGCCGGGTGCCGCAGACTACGGGCTGTTCCTGGACGCGGAGCTGTGTGGGCTGGCACGGGGCCCAGCGGTGGCGGTGGACGCGGCGCAGCACCGGGCCGTGCTGGCGCTGGACGAGGCCGGCGTGGAGGCGGCGGGCGCCATGGCCACCTCGGTGGCCCGCACGGCCCTGCTGCTGGAGGCTCTGCAGCCCTTCCTCTTCGTGATCTGGGACCACGCCGGCGCCGTCCCCCTCTTCATGGGGCGCCTCAGCGACCCCCAGCCCTGACACCTGCCCCACGGAGGCCCTTGCACGGCCCCCTCCTTCCTGCCCTCCCTTTCCTCCATACCTCCTTCCTCCCCTCCTCTCCCTCCCTCTTCACTTCTCCCTCTCTCCCCCTTCCCATCCCTCCCTCCCTTTTTCCTCCCTCCTTCCCTCCCTTCTTACCCCTTCCCTCCTCTCCTCCCTCCTTCCTTCTCTCCTCCCCTTCCCTCCCTCCTTCCCTTGTCCCTCCCTCTCCCCTGCTTCCTCCTCCCCTCCCTCCATCCCTCTCTCCCCCTTCCCATCCCATCCCTCCCTCTTCTTCCCCCCTTTCCCCCCCCCCCTCCCCCCGCCCCCCGGGGTGCCGCAGAGCCCCCGGCCCCCAGCCACCCCATAAGCTCCGGGCCTGGGGCCCCAATAAATGCTCTGACCCCCTGCCGGGCTCCTGTTGGAGAGGGGGAGGCCGCCCGGGGGGGGGGGGTATTTGGCTATTTGGGGGGGCAATTTGGGGGCTATCGCCACCAGCACACCCCAGGGAGCGCTGGGCACGTGCCAGGTGTCACCTGGCTGGGGCTAAGCAAGAGGGGAGCAGCAGTGCCGGGAGAGGGGGGGGTGACACCTGGCACCTTCCAATATATATATATATATTTTTTTTTTTTTAAAAAAAAAAGCTTTTATTCCCCTAAAAAAGCTGCCCGCAGCCCCCCCCCCATGCTGGTGATGGGCCCTGTGCTCCCCCGGCAGAGGCATGGGGTGCCCCCACCACAGGGCACCGGGGAAGGTGCGGAGGTGGGGGGGGACACACCGCGTCGGCACCCCGGCACCGGGGACCCCCCCCCCAGCGCGGGTGCTGCGGGGTGCCCCCGCCGTGCCGTCAGTCCCAGCCGTTCTCCTTCACCATGTGCGACGTCTCGATGATGAACTTCCCCTCCTTGTACTTCTGGCTGCTCTCGAAGGCCTGCTCCTGGGGGGAGGGCAGCCTGAGACCCCCCCCCAAGCCAGACCCCTGCGGCTCGGGGGGTGCCCGGGTCACGCTGGGCACATAGCGAGGGTTTGGGGTGCCGGGGGCAGTGCCCACCCCGCACGTTTTGGGGTGCCAGGGTGCCCACGCTAAGGCTTCGGGGTGCTGGGGGCAGCACCCACCCCAAAGATTTGGGGTGATGGGGTGCCGGGACACGGGGAACTCACGTATTTCCAGCCCAGGGGGGGTTTTGCAGCTCTCGCAGAAGATGTCGGCCACCGAGTGCAGCCCGGTGAGCAGCAGCCGCTGCTCGGCCGGGCCGCAGCCCACGTTAACCCTGCGCAGAACCAGGAGCCGTGGGCACGCCAGGGGTGTCCCCCCCCCCCCCCGTCCCCTGAGCCCCTCAGGGCAGAGCAGAGCCCTGGGGGGGGACAGCCTGGCCCCGGGGACACCCGCCGGGCGCCCCGCGGTACTCACACGGAGTTGAAGAGGTAGGCACGGCCATGGCTGCCCTGGAAGGACTGCGGGGACACGAGTCACCAGCGGGGCCACCCCCGGCCCCACCACGCCACCCGGGGACACCGCCGCGGAGGGGGGACACCCGCGTGGGGGTACGGTGACCTCCAGGGGGTCAGAGCAGGGACCCCTGCCACCGAGGGACAGCACGGGAGGGGGGCACTCGGTGCCCTGGGGACACTGGGGGGCAGCGCTCACCATGACGGGGGGGGGGTAAGGGGCATCACGGGGACACTTGTCACCCTGGGGACACCACGCAATGGACGCCCACCACCCCGGGGACACTCGCGATGTACCAGCCCCCCCCCCGGGGGAGGATGCTCGCTGTCCCCCGGCCCCAAGGGGACACTCGGGGGGGACGGGACACGGTCGTAGGGCGGGGGGGGCACCTTGGAGATGAGCTCCTCGTGCCTGGCCAGGTGTGCCCGGCAGTGGACGCAGCTGTAGGTGCGGTGCGAGCGGGGCAGGTAGCTGTGGAAGGTCCGTGGGGGCAGGCAGGCGGCGGGGGGCAGGTGGCGGCGGGACGGCGGCGGTGGCACCGAGGGTGGCAGGGCCCCGGGGGGCCGGGGGGGCGCGGGGGGCACCGTGCACCCCCCGCAGAGCCGCTCGCAGGGGAAGCAGCGCAGCAGGGTGCTGAGAGCCGTCTTTCCTCCCGCGCCGGGGCCCCCCCAGGGGAGAAGGGGCTGGAAATAGGGGGGGGGGCGACCTGCAAAGGGGAGAAAGGGGGGGGGGGGCAGCGCTGGGACCCCCCCCGGGGTGTGGGGGGGTGGTCCCCTGCCACCCCCCTGGGGACACGGAGGGGTGGGGGGACGGGGGTGGGGGGACGGGGGGATCAGGGGTCTGGGGGGGGGGGTCCGGAGGGGTCTGGGGGGGCTCGGGGGGGTCCGTGGGGGTGCGGGGGGGTCGGTGCGGTGCTCACCGCCTGCCGCTGTCCCCGCTGTCCCCGGTGTCGCTGTCCCCGGTGTCGCCGTCCCCGGTGCCGGCACCGGGAGGGAGAAGGGGGGAGGGGATGGGGATGGAGAGGGGGGGGTGGATGGGGGGGGGGGGGCACCGCACGCCCGGGGACTGCATCACGGCACCGTGACTCATCCCCCCGCGTGACGTCACTGTGACGTCATCTCCGTGATGTCACCGCCATGACATCACTGCTGTGATGGCATCCCGGAAGGGGCCACTGCTGTGACAGGGTGGCGGGTGTCACCTCGGGGTCCCTCCCCCGACCCCCCCTCAGACTTCGCTCCCCGCAGAGCCCCCCCCCGGGGAGGGGCATGCAAATGAGATGCAAATGAGTTTGGTGCAGGGAGGGGAGGGCTCTGTGTGAGTGACGTGCAAATACGAGGTGAATGGTGCCGGGAGGGGGGGCACACGCGCTATAGGTGGTCCCTATCAAGACTACAGCCCCCCCCCGTGGGGGGGGGGGTTATATGCAAATGAGATGCAAATTAACCGCTCCTTGAAGCATGCCCGGACTACAACACCCAGGATGCCCCGCGCGGCTGCCATGGCAACGCCCCTCCCGGCGGATTCTAGTGACATCACTTCCGGCGCGTCCCGCGGCCCCAGCAGGGCGCCGGTAGGCGGGTGGGGGGGCGCCATGTTGGGGGGGGGAGCGGGAGGGGCCCGGGGGGGCCGGAGGGGGGCCTGAGGGGGCCGGGGGGGCGGCGGGGATGCGGGGAGGGGGCGGCGGGTGAGGGGCGAGGCCCCGGCGCTGCATCCCCGCCGTCCGTCCCGTCAGGGCCGGCGCCAAGATGGCGGAGGAGGGCGGCGAGGAGAAGAAGCAGGTGGCCAAGTTCGAGCTGGAGCGCGAGACGGAGCTGCGCTTCGAGGTGGAGGCCTCGCAGACGGTGCAGATGGAGCTGCTCACCGGCATGGCCGAGGTGTTCGGCACCGAGCTGACCCGCAACAAGAAGTTCACCTTCGACGCCGGCGCCAAGGTGGCCGTCTTCACCTGGCACGGCTGCACTGTGCAGCTCAGCGGGCGCACCGAGGTGGCCTACGTGTCCAAGGACACCCCCATGCTGCTCTACCTCAACACGCACACGGCCCTGGAGCAGATGCGCCGGCAGGCGGAGCGCGAGGACGAGCGGGGGCCGCGCGTCATGGTGGTGGGCCCCACCGACGTGGGCAAGTCCACCGTGTGCCGCCTGCTGCTCAACTACGCCGTGCGCCTGGGGCGCCGGCCCACCTTCGTGGAGCTGGACGTGGGCCAGGGCTCCGTCTCCATCCCCGGCACCATGGGCGCCCTCTACATCGAGCGGCCAGCCGACGTGGAGGAGGGCTTTTCGCTGCAGGCCCCGCTGGTCTACCACTTCGGCTCCACCACGCCCGGCACCAACATCAAGCTCTACAACAAGGTGAGCCCCAGGGACCTGACCCCGCGGACTGACCCGCCTGCAGCAGGGCGGGGGGTCCCTGCCTGCCTCCGTGAGTCTGGGGCCACCCAGTTGGCTTTGGTATTGTGTGACGCCACGTCTGTGCCGGGCTCAGCCCTGACACGAGGCTGACCGCGGGTGTCAGCTTGCAGCAAGGAGCTTGGCCCCGCCAGCCCCGGTAGGATCGAAGCTGTGCAGCTTCCTTTCCCTTCCCGCTGCCCTCAGGCAGGCTGTCAGCAAGCGGAGAGCCCCCGGGCAGAAAAATGTCCCGCAAAAACACGAAGAAGCCGATCGGAACCCGCAGTGTCCTGCTGCACCTGCTGCTTGGTGGCAGTTGGAGGCCCCTGTTTGGCCCAGAGCCACCCTCAGCCCCGATCCTGCCCTTGTCCCATTGGTGGGACATCAGGGAGCACCCTTAAAGAGCTCATAACACGTTTTAGGAACGGCTCCAGCGCTGAGCCTGGCTGCTGACGGGGAGGATGGATTTCCCCCCAGGGGGCTGCCCGCAAGCCGGGCATCGCTCCCGTGTCAGTAAATAAACTCCCAAGTGCATTTAGGGACGTTGCTGATGGTCAGCGCGTCCCTAAGCACAGGACAGGGCCTCGTGGAGTGGCCTCCCGCCGCTTTGGGAGCAAAACCTCCCGCCCAACCCCCATCAGAACCGATGTGGTTTGCCTGGGAGCGAGTCCCAAAGGTGATGGTGAGGGTTTTCTGGGGGCTGAATTTTGGGACGCTGAAGTAAAAGGGGTCATTTGGGATGATGCGGCGAGGTGAGGGCTGGCTGCGGGGAGCGAGGCGGGCAGGGGGAAGAGCCCAGCTCCCGCCGTGCCCCTAAAGCTCTCCCCGTCTGCCCCGCAGATCACATCCCGGCTGGCCGACGTCTTCAACCAGCGGTGCGAGGTGAACCGCCGCGCCTCGGTGAGCGGCTGCGTCATCAACACGTGCGGTTGGGTGAAGGGCTCGGGCTACCAGGCGCTGGTGCACGCCGCTTCCGCCTTCGAGGTGGACGTGGTGGTGGTGCTGGACCAGGAGCGGCTCTACAACGAGCTCAAGAGGGACCTGCCCCACTTCGTGCGCACCGTGCTGCTCCCCAAGTCGGGCGGTGTGGTGGAGCGCTCCAAGGACTTCCGCCGCGAGTGCAGGGACGACCGCATCCGGGAGTACTTCTACGGCTTCCGGGGCTGCTTCTACCCCCACGCGTTCGACGTCAAGTTCTCCGACGTGAAGATCTACAAGGTGGGGGCTCCCACCATCCCGGACTCCTGCCTGCCGCTGGGGATGTCGCAGGAGGACAACCAGCTGAAGCTGGTGCCGGTGACGCCGGGCAGGGACATGGTGCACCACCTGCTGAGCGTCAGCATGGCCGACAGCGCCGATGACAACATCTCGGAGACCAGCGTGGCCGGCTTCATCGTGGTCACCGGCGTCGACCTGGAGCGCCAGGTCTTCACCGTGCTCTCGCCCGCGCCTCGCCCCCTGCCCAAGAACTTCCTCCTCATCATGGACATCCGCTTCATGGACCTCAAGTAGCGCCCACGGGGCGCCGAGGGGCGTGCGGGGGGACGCGCCCCATCCCACGGGGGGCTCCCGGGGGCTGGGTGTGCCCTGCGGGCCGCTGCGGTGACAGTGCGCCATGGCACGTGCCGGGTGAGCGGTGCCCGCCCCCCCGCTTTTATACTTTTTGTAGCTTTTCTTATTAAATCCCTGCCTTTTGCTCGCCGGCTCCTGCTGCCTTCTGCCCCTGGCCGCGGGGAGGGCACCCAGGGGGGCTCAGGGCGAGCCCCCAGCCCCAGGACAACCCCCCAAAACCCGGCTGTGTGTGGCTGGGGGGACCCCTGGGCACCCCTTGTCCCCTGTAGGGGTCCCGTGTCCCCGTGGGCTGTGGGGTGCCGCCCCCCGCCCCAATTCCGTGCTCGGGGCTCCCCCAGCACCGCGCCCCCCTCCCCAGCACGGCGCACCCCCCGCCGACATGGTACGACCCAACGTGGCGCACCACGCGCATGCGCCGCTCCCCCCTCCGAAGCCAACCCCATGCCCACGTTCCGCCCTTCCTTCCCTCCTCCCTCTGCGCATGCGCCGCTCTGCCCCCGAAGCCAGCCCCGTGCCCGCACTCCACCCCACCTTGCTCCTCCCCCACCCTCTACGCATGCGCACCCCCCCCCGCCCCTCTCCTTCCAGGCGGTTCCCCGGGCGGCAGCCAATGGGGAGCGGCGGGCGGTGCGCAGCCCCACTGCGCAGGCGCGGCCGTGACGTAGTGGCCCGGCCGCCGGAGCGCGGCGACGGTGTGGGCCCGGAGCGCTGCCCCGCCGCCGCCTGGGCCGCGCCGAGCCGGTGAGTGCCGGGGGGGAGCCCGGGCTGGCCCTGACGGTCCCCGGCGGGACCGAGACCGCCTCCATCGCGCCCACAGCTCCCCCGCGACCGCCCGCGGAGCCCCCTGGCCTCCCCTCCCCCATCACCGGGTCTCACCGGCCCCCCCCCCCTCCCTTACCGGGCCTCACCGGGCAGCCCCCGGCCCCTCCGCCTCGGTCCCGGTGCCCCCCGGCTGCACGGCCCCGCGTGTGCCCCCGTTCCTTCGAGCTTCCTTCCCCCGCCTCCCCTGCCGGCGGTTTGCTCCCCGAGACGGGTCCCCCGCTGGCTCCGGTGCTGCCCGGCCCCTGCCGTCGCCCGCGGGCCGGCCCTGCCCGAGCGTTGGGGGCGTTAACGGGGCGTATCGGGGTGGTTACGGGGCTGGGGGTGTCTGCTGGGGGGTGTTGGTTTGGGGGGGGGGGTCGGGGTCTGTGTGCGGCGCCCCCCCAGCAGCTTTCTCCCGTGCCCGGCCCAGGCGGCCGCTTCCTGCTGCGCCTGCCCTGCCTCCAGGCTGTCCTAGCCCGGTTCCTGCAGCCCTCCCTCGCAGGGATTCACACGGCCACACAGGGCTTTGGGTGGGAAGGGACGCCAAGGATCGTCGGGTTCCACCCCCCTGCCACGGCAGGGGCGCCTTCCCCCAGCCCAGGCTGCCCCCAGCCCCATCCAGCCTGGCCTTGGGCACCTCCAGGGACGGGGCAGCCCCAGCTCCTCAGTGCCCTTTGATTGTCTTCGCGGCCTCCTTTGGACTTGCTCCAACGCCACAGCCGTGTTCCTGAGGGGAGCGGTGCCGTGAGTGTCGGCGTGATTGAGTTTGAGGGGGACGCGAGGCCGGGATCCGCGTGGGCAGCGCTGGGCTGGGAAGGGCTCCATCCCGGCCGGGTGTGCGAGGCGGAGCGGCAAACCCTCCCGCGGGCCTGCTGCTGGCAGGTTGCTTTCTGAAAAGCTCGCCTGTGAACTCGCAGGGTTTTGGTTCCTGTGGCCCGGCGGTGACCGGAGGCTGGGCGCCCGGTCCTGGCCGCACGTTGCTGCCCTGCCCGGAGAGGAACTGCTCCTCGCAGCGCGTTTCCGCGCTGTTCTCCGGCCCTGCTGACGTAATGGGCCGCGCTGGCAGGTGTTCAACCTGACTTCTCGCTAAGCGGGGCCAGATTGTCGGCCTGAAGCCTGCTAATCCCAAATTACCAGCCCCGGTTAGCTGGTGGCGTCTCCCTGCGACGAGATGAAAGCCCCGCGGAGCCACCCCCTGTAAGGCTGGGGAGGCGGCGAACGGGCGGAGCTGGCCTCACCGAGGGGTGCCGAGGAAAAGGAGCGTGCTGGGGCTGCAGGGAGCAGGCGGCGCTGGCACCGGCTTCTCCCAGCGCCTTGTGGGCGCGGGCAAGGCGGGCTGGGGACGGGGCAGAGCACAGCTCGTTGTCCTGGGCTTGCGTCGCTGGGAAGGAATGGCTTGGCTGGTAAGCGAGAAGAGCCGGGCAAATGCCCTGCGAGAGGGTGCTGGGGCTGGAAAAACAGACGGAAACCCCGGAGGAGAGGGAAGAGTTTGTCCCCGGTGCCACACCATCCCATAAAGCCTGCCTGGGAGGAGCAGGGAGCAGGGCAGGGCCCGAGAGGCGGGGGAAGGAGGGGCTGGAAGGGGCTGGGGACAGGAGCAGAGCACGGATGTCCCTCAGGTGAGTGGGGTGCGGGTGGCCTCTGGGGCTGGGGAAGAACCGAGGGACTGGGAGAGAAGGGAGAGGTCGAAGGAGATGGGCTGCGGGAAGAGGAAGCCAGGGAAGAGGTGGTTTGGGAGAGCTGGTGTGGAGCCCAGAGAGGAGATGTCTGGGGAAGTGCACGCGGGGATCCCGGCCCTCCTGCAGCTCCTCCGTGACTGGCAGCGGGAGGTCAGGCTGTGTTAGGAGAGGTCTTGCACCCGGAGGTGGCCAGCAGCCGGGACGGGCTCCCCAGGGACGTGGGCATGGCCCCGAGCCTGCCGGAACCTCAGGAAGCCTTTGGACAGCGCTGCGGGACGTGAGGTTGGAGTTTTGGGGCGGCCCCGCCTGGAGCCAGGGCTTGCACTCAGTGACCCCTGCGGGTCCCTTCCAGCTCGGGGCGTTCTGGGGTCTCTCCCCTGCCTCCCTCTGCGGGGGGGCTCGCTCCTGCACAGCCCCACACCGGTTTTAGCTGGGCTTTGGAGGGAAGCAGAGCACCGACGGCGTGGTGCGAGGAACAGAAGGTCCCTGCAGGAGGAACGTCGCTGCTAGAGCAACGAGCTGCGGGCTCTGCTGGGCGGTGGCCGAGCGAAGCCGGGGAAGGCGGCCCTCACCTCGTGCTCCTGTGCGGCCCCGGGAAGAGTTTGCAGGTGGAAGCAGAGCTTTGTGCTGGCAGCGGGGGGGGCACCACGCTCATGTCCTGCCAGGCTTCCTCGCAGTCGCACGGGCAGACGAAAACCTGGGTTTCAAAAGTTCAGCTCGCTTTGTGCGGGGAAGAGCCGCCCCGCCGTGGGAGCGGTGTCTCCATTAGTCAGCCCGAGTGCCTGACGCCTCGTGTTGTGACTGAGCCCAGCTAATTGCCGTGCCTTCGTGTCATTAAACGCGCCTCCAATGCCGCGCCGCGGCTCTCTCGACCTCGGTGAGCGTTTAGTCAGCACGGACGGTTTCCCCGCCCGCCCCGGAGGACAGAACTCGGAGGGGCAGCAGGGGACGAGGCCGGGGGCAGGCAGATGAGGAGCCGTGCGCCCGGGATCCACGCGGGAGCAAGGAGGCAGCGGGCGCGCGACACGTGGGGGAGAGATGGCTGCAGCCGGTCCCCGGGCGGTGATGGGGCTGGGCTTTGGGGCAGGTCGCTGCCTCCCGCTCCTATTTTTCCTCCGGTTTCTCCGGCAGCCAGGGCCTCCTGCTGCCAGCGCTGGTCCCGCCAGTTCCTCCCCTGCTCGGGACCCTGCTCTTCCCCGCGGGCGTCCCCTGGGGGAAAGGGGACGGGATTCCCGTCCTCCCGCAGCCTCCGCCCTGCCATTAGGCCTCCAAGCCTTTGATGAGCCCCTTCCCCTGGGGCAGCAGGCGTTCCGCACCACGGGGCTGGGGCTGAGGCCATGGGCACGGGGCGGGAGGCAGCAGCTCGCCGCCAGCCGCGCTCTCCCTCTCCAGGTAGCGGCGTTCTCGCCGTCCCGGTGGGGCTCCGGCGAACGTTTCCCCTTGAAGTTTCCACTGCCTTGCTGACTTCTTCCTGTCCTCTTTTCCAGGTGAGGCGTGCCGTGCCCGACGCCCGGCTTTAAGGTTCCGTGCAGTTTCCTTAAACTTACGGACTGACGAAGAGCAGCTTCCCCTCCTCTCCTCACGGCCAAAATGGAGCAGACTGAGAGCTGCCCCCGTGCCGCTCGGGCCGCGGGCGAGGCAGAGCCGTGCAGCAGCGTCCTCCCCTCCGAGGGGCTGCGGGGCTTGTGAGAGCGCTCCCTGACGGCTCTGCCCCCCCGGCCCGGCCCGAAATGGTCGCCGCAGGGAAGGTTTGATGAAATTCCCCTCGGTTGGCGGCAGCTGGGTGGAAGCGAAGCCCGCTGGAAGGCCGGAGGGCCAGGAGGAAGGAACGAGTAGGAAGAGGGCGAAAACGCGATCCGCCGGGCCTTCCCCGGCAGCCCCCCTGGCGCAGAAAGGATTTACAGCTCAGCCTCGCACCAGCTGTTCCTCGGCTTTACCGGGTGAGGGAGAAATCAATAAAATTAAACGGCCACCGCCAGGCAGCCGGCCCCGGGGCCCGGAGAAATCAGGGAGAGCGCTGCTGTGACCGCCCCCAGCGAGGGGGAGGAGGAGGAGGAAGCCGAGCGGGTCGCTCCGGAGACGTCCCCCTCCTCCCGTGCACCCGCCGAGGGGGCCGCGGAGCTGGGCAGGGAGAAGCAGCTCCTGGCGGGGCTTTGTGCGAGAGGCTGAGCGGCGTCCCGCAGCCAGCTCCTCACCTCGACGCCAGCCCGAGCCACGTGGGGACCTTTTGGGAGGCCGTCGCCTGACGAAGGAGCTCTCGGCGCTCCTGCCCCGACGGCTGGTTGAAACCCAGACCCGGTTCTCTGCTCTGAGCTTTTAATTTGGATTTTTTTTTTTTTTAACTCTCGCTCCCCGTGCCACGAACTCTCTCCGGAGGCCGCAGCGGACTTCTCCCGGCCTCCTGCTCCGGCCAGAGCTCGCTCGGGGAGGCTGGGCAGCGCCTGGGCCCCTTCCTCCTCCCCTCCCCTTCTCACCTAGCTCTGACTGCAGCTGGGCCTGGGCTATGCTGCAGGGCGGATTCCCCAGCAGAGCTCCACCATGCCAGCAGCGTCCGGAAAAAGGTTCAAACCCAGCAAGTACGTCCCGGTCTCGGCCGCTGCCATCTTCCTAGTGGGAGCCACCACCCTCTTCTTCGCCTTCACGTGAGTCCGCCTGGGTCTCGGGGTCCCTGGCCAACGGGGGAAGAGTCGGGGGAGAGGCCGGGGCTGGCGTGGGGGGCTGCGGGTGGGCAGCGCCGGCTCCCTCCCGGCAGCGAGGCAGGCAGCTGGCGCTGTCCTTCAGCGGGGCGCCGCCGGCAGCTGGAGCCTGGCAGAAAGCAGCAGGGGCTGCGCTACCGGTGCGGGGAGCTGCAGGGGAGGGAGTGGGTGCGCGCCGCCTTTCCGCTCGCAGGGGGCTCTGAGGGGCAGCCGCACGGCCCCCCACATCCCGGCCGTGCCCAGCCGGGAGCTGCCCGGCCGCCGCTTATCAGCGCGGCCCCGCGGGCACGGCCGCGGCCAGGCGCGGTGCTGCAGAGCAGGTTTGTTGGGAGGGGGAGCGCCTGGGCAGGGTGGCTGTAATTGCAGGGCGGCGGGTGCTGGGTAACCTACTTGATGACACCGCAGGGAAGCTGCAGCTTTCACACGGGTTTCACTGGGGTTTCGCTGCTTGGTGCGGCTGCCCAGGGAGGGAGGCGTAAGGGGGAGCTCTCCCCGTCCTCGTGAGGCTCCGCTCGTGTCCGCGGTGCTACCGGGTCATCAGGAGGGGCTGCGGCTGCCGAGCGCGGGGCTGAGGCAGGCAGCAGGGCAAGGGACGTTCCCGCCCTCCTGCACGGGATGAGCAGCTCGGCGGCAGCTCTGTCTGCTTCCAGCCAGGAGTTCCCCTGCCGGGGCAGTTTGTCCGTCCCTGCCCCTCTTACGGGCAGAGGCCAAGGAACCAGCGCTGCGAGGAGCTGGCACCACCTCCAGCCCCTGGACAAGGACGGGTGGCTCTGGCACCCCATGGCACGCGCCGTCTGTCCTAACAGGACCCCAACTCCCGCAGCACTCCTGTTTTGGGGACCGCAGCGCGGATCTGTGCCCGCGGAGGGGAGGGGAGGCCGGGCTGGGGAGAGGTGGACCAGTCGGGCGGCAGAAAGCCCGCCTGGGCTGGAGCTGTGACTCAGTGCGCCCGGCAGGCCGGGGCTCTGCCTTCCCCCGAGCTCTCTCATGTGCTGCCAGGGACAAGTCTCGACAGAGCCGGGCGTGCTGCGCGCCTGAGCTCGGGGAGCAGACCCGCCGAGTTCTCCAGGACGTGCGTGGCGGCAGCGGGGAGCAGCCTTCCTCCTGCTCCTCCTCCTCTTCCTCCCGAGGGCGTCGCGGTGCTGGGACAGGGCGTGCAGCGTGGCGTGGCCGCGCACCGCCAGCCTGGCGGGCAGGGTTTAAAGTCCCCTGGGTGCAGCACGGCCCTGGCAGCTCTCCCGGGCAGTGGCAGGCGCCGGGTCTCGCCGGAGCTGATAAGGCCGGGGGTTAGGGGCCGGCCCCGAGGTGCGACGCCAGCTCCTGCACTCAGTGCTCCTTCCCCGGGGCTGGAGTTCAGGGGGCGGCACCGGGCGGGCGGCTCTGTCCTCCGTGCCCCCACGCTGGAGCTGGGTGCCCGGCCACCCCGAGGTGATGGCAGGGGTGTTCCTCCCATGGCAGCCCCGTCTCTGTCCCTGCTGGCGTCCGTCTGGGGCTCGGGCCGGCACGTTTGGCTCGGCCCCGCTGTGGGCATTGCTGCTGGCAGCGACTGTGACGCGGCGATGGGGCTGAGTGGTGGCTCTGGCTGCCCTCCGTTCCTTTCAAGCCAAGAGTTTGGGCTCGGGCATGGCTTTCCTAGAGAGAGGGGCTCCCTGCCCTGCGCTCCTGGCAGGGCTTTTCCCACCTTCTGCCTCCCCTCTGCCCCTCTCAGCGGGGCTGGGAGCCTCCTGTCGCCTTGGGGTGTTGGGTGTAGCAACGGGGAGCTCGGCTCTGCCCTTCCGTGGGACAGAGTCCCCTGAGGAAGGGGCACGGTGCCCTCAGCGCCATCCGTGCGAGGACATGGGATGGGAAACACCCCGTGCAGCGAGGCCAGAGGGCAGCCCCGGCTGTCCTCCAGGGCAGGTCAACCCCCGTGGGGCCGAAGCCCTGCGTGCAGACACCTCTCCTCCTCCTCCTCCTCCTCCTCCGCGCCCTGCCCCGCTGGGCTGGCACCACCCTGCGGGCGGCACGGCGAGGCGAGCTGCCTCGGGAGGCAGAGCCGGCACGGCCGGTGCTGTGCGGGCTGCTGGGGAGCCGCTCCTTGCCCCGCAGAGCTCGTGGGGAAACGCTGGGGCGATGCCGCCGCAGATAGGTCGAGGTGGGGAGGCAGCGCCCCGGGGGCGAGGCTCCCTCCTCCCTCCCGAGGTTCCCAAGCGGCGCTGCCCCACGTGGAAAGCTGCCACCCTCTGCGCCCGCTTCTCGGCAGGGGCGGCGCAGCAGCAAGACCCCAAGGACCCCAGGACCGCTCGTCCCAGCGGGTGCCGGAGGAGGCCCCTTCCCCGCTACCCGCTGGGGGCTGCGGAGGACCCGCTGCCACAGGTCGCGCCGTGCGCTGCCCCCTCCGCTCTCGCTGCCTAAATCCACCCGCGTTGGGTGGTGCGGGGGAAAGAGAGGGACAGATGCTGCCCTAGATCCGCGGGATTAAACTCCCCGCAGCAAAGCAGCTTAGGGAATTACTCTGGTGCCTCCGAGGGGGAAGCCCGCTGCCCCGAGCCTGCACCCAGCGGGGCCGGGTGGGTGGCGGCTCCCTCGCCCCTCTCGCAGCCCCGCAGAGGAGCTGGGTGCGGGCTGGGGCACCGAGGCTCCCCCGGGGGCTCCCCCGGGCAGCGTCTCCAGGCCGGGTTCCACCTCTTGGCTGCGAGGGGGAGGAGCGGGACGAGCTCTGGAGCTGCGGCTAATTCCCCGCTCCCTGGTGCCTGCTTGTGGAAGGAAGGGGGATGGTTTTGGGGGGTGAGGAAGAACGAGGGCCTGGGGGGCACCAAGCGAAGCCCCCTCGCTGCCCCCAGGCCTCCTCCTGCTGTGGCCGGGGGTCTCAGAGCCTTTGTGTACGCAGGTGCCCGTGGCTCAGCCTCTACGTGTCCCCAGTCATTCCCGTCTACAATGCCGTCGTCTTCCTCTTCGTGCTGGCCAACTTCAGCATGGCCACCTTCATGGACCCAGGCATATTCCCACGAGGTGAGCGCGGCCCTCGTCGGGATCACCTGGCACAGAGCGAGTTCCTTCCTCGGGGGGAAAAGAGGATTACGGGACGGGAAAAGGGTCGGGGAAAACCGGCCTTCCCCGCCCGGCCGGGACCAGGCGGTGACACGCTGCCGGGAAGGTCGCGCTGGGTTCGCGGCCCAGCTGGTGGGATCAGGTGGTGAAAGTCGCCTAAATCCTGGCCCCTTGCGGGCTTGGGGCAGGGCTTGGGGGAGCTCCTCCCTCTGTCTGCCTTCAGTGCTGCCCGTGACAACGAGGTGCGCTGTGTGGTGGCAGAGGAGGGTTTTGCCAGGGATCCTCAGCGCAGGAGGGCAGCGGGGGTGTGGTGGTGCGCGCCCCGTGCCCTGACGCCCGGCCGCGCTGGCGTTTCCCCGCTAGCTGAAGAAGACGAGGACAAGGAGGACGACTTCCGAGCTCCCCTTTACAAGACGGTGGAAATCAAGGGCATTCAGGTACGCATGAAGTGGTGTGCGACCTGCCGCTTCTACCGGCCACCGCGCTGCTCCCACTGCAGCGTCTGCGACAACTGCGTGGAGGTGAGCAACCGCCGGCTCTCGGCGCCTCTTCGCCTCGGCACAGCCGGGAGCCCTCCGTCGTAACGCCCAGACGTGGGCACGAGGGGCCGCCGGCCCGGCCCCTCACCGGCTTTCCCCACCCACAGGAGTTCGACCACCACTGCCCCTGGGTGAACAACTGCATCGGGCGGCGCAACTACCGCTACTTCTTCCTCTTCCTGCTGTCGCTCACCACGCACATCATGGGGGTCTTCGGCTTCGGCCTGCTCTACGTCCTCTACCAGGTGGAGCTCTCCGGTGTCCGCATGGCCGTCACGTATCCTTCAGGGGTTTCTGGGGGCCGGGCGTTGGTGGGGCCGGGGGTGGCGCGCGGCGGAGCAGGGCTGTGGCTGTTCCTTAGCGTCCCGCTGGCAGGATGGCCGTGATGTGCGTGGCCAGCTTGTTTTTCATCCCCGTCGCCGGCCTCACCGGCTTCCACGTGGTGCTGGTGGCGAGGGGCCGCACCACCAACGAGCAGGTAGGTGTGCCGGGCTGCTGCCGGGGCGCTCAGCGCGTCAGAGCACCTCCGGGTACCTCGGGGGGCTGCTTGGGATGAGGCCGACGTGGGCAGGGTGGGCTGAGGCACGGGAAGGGCAGTCCCACGCCACCCTCCCAGCAGGAGGAACGGGCCCAAACCGAGCAGTCTCTGTCCTTGGCTGCGCTCACGGCAGGGCCGGGTGAACCCCGAGCAGCTCAACCTGGCCGTCCTCGCCGGGGCAGGGGCTGCACCGGGGACCCCCCGCGGCCACTGCCCGTCCCGGCACGATGCTCCTCGTCCTGCAGGTGACGGGCAAGTTCCGGGGAGGCGTCAACCCCTTCACCAACGGTTGCTGTAAGAACGTCAGCCGGGTCCTGTGCAGCTCCCCAGCCCCCAGGTAAGCGCAGCGCAGCGTGGCGAGCGTTTTCCCTGCCATGCCCGGGGAGACCGAACCGCCCCAGCTGCAGGCCCTCACCTCCTCTGCCCTCTCCCTGGCGTTCACCAGGTACCTCGGGCGTCCGAGGGCCGAGCAGACAGTGCTGGTCAGGCCCCCCTTCCTGCGGCCCGACGTGTCGGACGGCCAGATCACCGTCAAGATCATGGACAACGGTATCCAGACAGAGCTGAAGAGGACGAAGGTGAGGAAAGTGGGGGGTTAGCACTGCCCCCGCGGAGCCCAGGGGCGCGAGCCTGCATGCGTGAGTAAAGAACCGAGCGAGCCTCGTCACGCCCCGTGTCGCCCTCCATGTCGTCTCGTGCTGCGTCCCCGTGGGACTGGCGCCCTGCCCGTCCCATGCGGCAGCAACCCCACGGGGCTCTGCACCCTCCCTCGCCCTTCCCCGTCCCGCTCTCCGCCCTCGCAGTCATTCGGAGGTCCCCCGTCCTCCGCCCTCACCGGCACCTGGGACGCGCACCGCCTTCAAGCTCTAAGCCGCTCGGATGGGCCCGGGGGCACCCAGGCTCGGCGCTCCTGCATGTTCCCCGCCTGCCGGGGGGAGAGCCGCGGCCTCGGCACCCCCTGACCGCCTGCGCTTTGTCTCTGCAGTCCAAAGGAAGCCTCGAGGTGACAGAGAGCCAGTCCGCCGACGCCGAGCCGCCACCCCCACCTAAGCCAGACCTCAGCCGCTACACGGGCCTGAGGACACATTTAACCCTGGCCACCACCGAGGGTAAGGAAGGCGAGCAGGGCCCCGGCCGGCCGCTGGGAGGGGAGCCCAGGGCTGCGCCCAGCACGCCAGGAGCCAGGGCTGCAGGAACAGGCTGCAGAGCAGACGCGAAGCACGTCGGCACGCCGCACGGTGGGGCAGGACGTGCCTGCGCCTCTGGGCTGGCACTCGAAGAAGCCTGGGGGCTGCTTACAGCCAGCCCCGCTCCGCCGGAGGAGGGCAGGGACCGAGCAGAGACCGCTCCTCGGCAGCATGGTGGCTGGTGGGAGCCGCCGTGAGAGGCAGCAGAGGCAGCTTTGCGGGAGGCTGCCGTGCTGTAGGCAGGCACAGGAGCACAGCCCGGGCGGAGGAACGGCAGGCCTGGCTTGGTGGCAAGGAGCGTGCTTGTTGCAGCCTGCACGGCTTGCTCTCCCCGCTCCCCTGAGCACCAGATCGAGCTCTGCTCAGAGCCGCCGGCGTGGGCTTGGCACGAGAGGTGGGGTGAGAACAGGAGCTCGGACACCGCTGCGTCCCAGTCCCTCGTGTGCTGCCAGCCCCGCTGACCTTCAGGTCCCGCCACGGCTGCTGCAGGGCCCGGGAAGTGCCCCCCGGTGCTGCGGGGTCCCATCTTCCATCCTCCATCTCAGCCCTCCCCGGAGCACCTCCCCTCGAGCCTTTCCTTTTCGCCTCCACCTCTGTGGTCTGTCCGCCCCAGGCTCAGAGCCGGTTCCGGGGGGAGGAGGGCGCCGGGCAAGGCTTCCTGCACGCAGCCTTGGCCCTGAGCACCTCTCCCTCTTCCTCCCCCTGCAGACAGCGGCTTGCTAGGCAAGGACAGCCCCCCCGACGCCCACCATGTACAAGTACCGGCCCGGCTACAGCAGCAGCAGCAGCTCGGCCGCCTTGCCCCACTCCACCAGCGCCAAGGTAGGGCCGTGCCCGCGGGGGAAGCTTGGGGTGGGCTGCGTGGGCTCGGCGGGGAGTCGCCGCCTTCCCGGGAGTGACTCCGCTGCGTCCTTCCCCCAGCTGAGCCGGGTGAACAGCCTGAAGGAGCCCAACTCCATCTGCGACGGCGGCCGCAAGCCCAGCTACCGCTCGGAGCCCAGCCTGGAGCCCGAGAGCTTCCGCTCGCCCACCTTCGGCAAGAGCTTCCACTTCGACCCGCTGTCCAGCGGCTCCCGCTCCTCCAGCCTCAAGTCGGCGCAGGGCACGGGCTTCGAGCTGGGCCACCTGCAGTCCATCCGCTCCGAGGGCACCACCTCCACCTCCTACAAGAGCCTGGTGAACCAGACACGCAACGGCAGCCTGTCCTACGACAGCCTGCTGACGCCCTCCGACAGCCCCGACTTCGAGTCGGTGCAGGCCGGCCCCGAGCCTGAGGCGCCGGTGGGCTACACCTCGCCCTTCCTCTCGGCCCGCATCGCCCAGCAGAGGGAGAGCGACCTGCACGGCCGCTTCGCCGCCGGCTCCCCCAAGCACGCGCCGCCCCGCGAGCCCTCGCCCGTGCGCTATGACAATCTGTCCCGCCACATCGTGGCTTCCATCCAGGAGCGCGAGAAGCTGCTCCAGCAGCCGGCGGCGCCGGGCAGGGAGGACGATGCGGGGCCGGCGGACTCGGGCGTCCAGCCGGCGACGCCGGGCTCCGGCAGCGCCGCCCCCCGCGGCAGCTCTTCCTCGGACGATTCCAAGCGCTCGCCCCTGGGCAAGAACCCGCTCACCCGCCCGGCCCCTCCCCGCTTCGGCAAGCCCGAGCCCCCGCATGCGCTGCGGGTGCGCTCCCTCGGCTCCCCCGAGCAGCCCGCCGCCCCCCACCTGGGCAAATCCGTGTCTTACAGCAGCCAAAAAACAGCGTCTCCGGCCGGCATCCCCGAGGCCGAGGAGGTGGCCTTGCAGCCCTTGCTGGCCCCCAGGTAAGCGCGCGTGTCCCCGGGGAGGGGGGGGGGCGCCCCAGTTCTTTCCGCCGCGCTCGGCGGCTCACCCCGTGTCCCCGTTTCCCCCTGCAGAGACGAGGTGCAGCTGCGGACGTCCTACAGCAAGTCTAATGGGCAGCCCAAGAGCCTGGGGCCGGCCGCCCCCGGCGCGGGGCCCGTGCCCCTCAGCAGCCCCACGCGCGGTGGAGTCAAGAAGGTGTCGGGCGTGGGGGGCACCACCTACGAGATCTCCGTATGAGGGGCAGGGCCCGGGCACCTCCTCCCAGCGGGGCACCCGCTGCCACCCAGGGGCCTCCCCGCGGGCACGGACGCTCTGCAGCCCCCGGGGACGAGGGGCGGACGGGCTGGCGGCGCTTCCCTTCCTGATTTTTGGTTTCTCCCCGTTTCCCCCTCCCCTCCCCAGGACTCGGGTGCTGCCCTCGCGCCCCAGCAGCGCCCCTCTTCCTCCGAGGACCGCGGGGGGGCCCCGTCCCGCGGCCCCCCCGCCCCGGGCCAGCCACTTGTGGGCCTTGTGCAATCACTCGCTCGCCTAGTGTGGTAGGAATGGATTGTTTTTAAAACCAGAATAACTTTTTTTTATTATTATTGTTACCGGATTCTATTTTTTTTCTCTTTCTGAGTTACCAGGTGTGTGTATATATAAATATCTATATATATAAATATAAATATTAAAAAAAAAAGAAGCAGAAATTATATATCTGCCCCGAGAGAGGGAGAAATCGCCCCGGCGGTGCTGCCCACGCACCAGCCCTGCGGGCACACGACGAGAAGGGGAAGGTGCCTGGGGGCAGCAGGGGTGGCAGGCACAGCGCCCCGCCCCGCTGAGCGGCGTGGGAGGCTGCCCGGACCTCTTCCTCGCTCCATTTTTTGGGTTTTGGAGCCGCCTCCTGCAGCCCCCGAGGGCACGGGAGGGATAAAGGGCGAGGGCCGGGGCAGCTGGCGCCCCGCACGCCCCCCAGAGCCACCCCCTGCCCCCGCGGCAGGGCCAGGGGGGCCTGGAGAGCCGCTGGGGGGCTCCAGCCGCTCCGCCCCCCTGGCTCCTGCTGCTTTTTGTACGTTTCCCCGGGGGCTGTGGTGGGCTTTTTGGTTTTATTTCTTCCCGACGGGTGTAAGAGGGGTTCCTGGCTGTCACGTGGTTGGTTTTATTTCCACCTGGGGACGAGGAAGGCCGGCGGGGCGCAGCCCCCCACAGCAATATTTTCTCATCACATGCCAAAAAAACAAAATGCAGACGGGGAGCCCAGCGCTCCCCAGCCCCTGCCGGGCCCCCCCCGGGGCCCTTCACGCATTACTTTACTCGTTCTCTACGGCAATATCTCTCCTGGGGCCTCCGCAGGGCCATGCCATTGGTTTTTTTTAATTACTATTAGCCATTTTAAAACGAGGAATAAAAGGATATTTAATGAGCCATCCCAGCAGGCATGCGTGTGCTTTATTTTAGTGGCCGGGGACGGAGGCTCCTGAGAAGGGCTCATGCTGTCCCTCCGTGTCTCAGCTCTCCCTCCTCAGGGAGGGAAGGAAAAGGGGCCGGGGGGGGGGGGGGGGGC
>NW_023303956.1:0-42576 GCF_011077185.1 Oxyura jamaicensis
GGCGCGGCCCCAGCCCCGGCCGCTTTGGCGGGCCCGAAGCCCAGGGCGGCGGCGGCGGCGGGCGGCGGCTGCTCGGCGCCGCCGAACAGAGCCGAGAAGTTCTCCATCTTCCCAGCCTGCCCCGCGCGCCCCGCCCCGCCCCGCGCCCATTGGCTGCGCGCCGCCCAGCGCCCGGCTCGGTTGCCGAGGCAACGCCGAGCCCCGCTTCCCGATTGGTCATCCCACCCGTCCGTCTCCCTGTGGTTCTGTGGAAGAACGCGGCGGCTCGGCCTCCTATTGGCCAGCCTGCGGGGAACGCCCCGCCCCGCTTTGACAGGCAAGCGGGCCGCCCAATCGGAGCGGGGCGGGCGGTGAAGGAGGAGGAGGAGGAGGGCAGCAAGATGGCGGTGGTGGCGCCGCTGCTGGCGCTGCTGTACTCGGTGCCGGGGCTGTGCCGCTGGCTGGCGCGGCCGTACTACCCGCTGTCCGCGCTGCTCGCCACCGCCTTCCTGATCGTCCGCAAGCTGCCGCCGCTCTGCCGCGGGCTGCCCTCGCAGCGGGAGGACGGCAACCCCTGCGACTTCGACTGGGTGAGAGCGCCGGGCCGGTCAGCCCCCCCCCCGGGGCCTGTCATAGCCCCCCCAGGGGCCCTGTCAGCCCCCCCCGGGGCCTGTCACAGCCTTGCGGGGCCCTGTCAGCCCCTCAGGGCTTGTCACAAGCCCCCCTCAGGAGAGCTGAGGCCCGGCAGCTCCTGGCACTGCTCTCCCGGCGCCGCCTCCCGCTGCTGAAGGGCTTCCCGGGCATCAGTGAAGGTTGTGGGCCAGGCCTGGCTGCCCTCCGTCCCTGCAGTCATTGAGTCATTGCAAGGGTAGGGTCAGAAGGACCTTAGCGATCAGCCGGTCCCTCTGCAAGGGGCCTCACAGCCCCCCCCAGCTCTATCCCCTGCCAAGGGAGCGACACCTCCCAGCAGCCCAGGCTGCCCCCAGCCCCATCCAGCCTGGCCTCGAACCCCTCCAGGGACGGGGCAGCACCCACAGCCCCTCTCGGTTATGGGGAAGAGGAGGAGGCACGGGGATTTGGGGCCAGCGGGGCATGGTGCAGCAGCTTGGCCTTGTGCCAGCAGCCCCCCCGCCTCGGGGAGGGCGATGCAGCAGTGGCTGCTCACGGGCTCTGCAGGCGGCGGCGGCATGCCCACTGCTCACGGCCTCTCTCTTGTGTGCAGCGGGAGGTGGAGATCCTCATGTTCCTCAGCGCCATCGTGATGATGAAGAACCGACGCTCCAGTGAGTCAGGGCCGGGGCCGCGGGGTGGGGGCTGCTGGTGGTGCGGCCCTGGGGGGCTGTGTGGGGCAGGAGCTGGAGGAGCAGAGGGAAAGGGGGGACGTGGGGTAGGGGCTGAGGGGTGCCTGGTGCTGTCTCCTAACTCTCAGCCCCTTTCCAGTCACGGTGGAGCAGCACATCGGGAACATCTTCATGTTCAGCAAAGTGGCCAACGCCATCCTTTTCTTCCGTCTTGACATCCGCATGGGGCTGCTCTACCTCACGCTCTGCATAGGTGAGACCTGCGAGGACACGGGGAGGGGGCCCCGAGGTGCCAGGAGCTGCTGCAGCGCCCCTTGCTGTGGCTTTGCCTGCCCCGAGCAGGCGTCGTGCCAGCTGCCTGGAAGGGGGCTGGAGCTCCCTGCCGCAGGCCGTTGATCTGCGGTGTCTGATGATGGGTTGGAGTCTGCAAGAGGCTTCCGTGGGCTTGGGGCGCTGGGGCAGGAGGAACTTCCCTCCACACTGAGCCTTTTGGGGTGCTTCAGGACTGGGAATGGGGTGCGGTGGGGGCAGAAGCCCGTCCCCAGGTGGGCAGCGGGCTGAGGCTCGCTGTCCTTGCAGTCTTCCTGATGACCTGCAAGCCGCCGCTGTACATGGGCCCCGAGTACATCAAGTACTTCAGCGACAAGACCATAGACGTGAGTATCTCCTCCCTGCGCCGGGCTGGCACGGGGGGACGGGGGGCTCTGCCTGCCGGCCCCCGCCGAGCCCCGTGGCCCCGCGGCAGGAGGAGCTGGAGCGGGACAAGCGGGTGACCTGGATCGTCGAGTTCTTCGCCAACTGGTCCAGCGAGTGCCAGTCCTTCGCCCCCATCTTTGCCGACCTCTCTCTCAAGTGAGTGGTGCCCGCAGAGGGCCTCGGCGAGCCGTGGGGCATGGGGTCACAGCGCCTGGGGTAACTTTCTGCCCCCCCAGGTACAACTGCTCGGGGCTGCACTTCGGGAAGGTTGACGTCGGCCGGTACACGGACGTCAGCACCAGGTCTGCGGGGACACGGCTGGCTCCCCCAGCCCGGAACCGTGTCGGGGAGCCCCTGGGGACCCCCAGACCTTCTGTGTGTCACTGCCCCTCTCTTGCTGTCCTCCTGCAGGTACAAGGTGAGCACCTCGCCCCTCACCAAGCAGCTGCCCACCCTCATCCTCTTCCAGGGTGGGACGGAAGTCATGCGCCGCCCGCAGATCGACAAGAAGGGCCGGGCCGTGTCCTGGACCTTCTCGGAGGTGGGTGAGGACGGAGGGGGCGCGCCAGCCCCCTCCGCCGTCCCCCCCCGCTGCGTTACCTGCGCCTCCCAGGACCTGGTGGGGACGCGGCGGGCTGTCCCCGCTCCCTGACCCCGCTCCCCGCCCGCAGGAGAACGTGATCCGCGAGTTCAACCTCAACGAGCTCTACCAGAAGGCCAAGAAGCAGGGCCGGCCGCGGGACGAGGGCGCCGAGGAGGCTCCGGAGGGGCAGGCGCCCGCGGGGCTGGCCAACGGGGAGACCAAGAAGGACAAGTAGAAGCCACCCGCGCCCCTCTCACCCGCCGCCCACCCCCCCGGCCCCGCTGTCGGGGGCTCCCCGTGCCCGGTGCCGCGTGTCGGGCAATAAAGCTCCGGTGGCGGCCGCCTGGCTCCTGCGGGGGGCGGGGCCTGGAGGGGGGCGTGGTCGAGGGGTGGGCGGGGCCTTCTCGAGGGGGACGCGCCCCCGTTGGTTCAGACCGCGCCGCCTTTTCCCGCGCCGCAGGAGGGGGCGGGCGGAACCATTGCGCGCCCCGCGGGGGGGGCGGGCGGAGCGCGGTGCCTTGCCCTGCCCGCCGGCTGCGCGGCGCTGATCCCCTCCCCCCCCTCGGTTCCATGCAGTGGTTGGGTCCATCGAGGCCCCGCCCCCCGGCGCCCCCTGCTCCCGCCGCGCTCCCCGCATGGCGCCCCGCGGCAGGAAGCGGCGCGCCTCGGCGGCGGCCGGGCAGGGCGGAGAGGGCCCCGAGCGGCTGCGGGCACGGGCTGAGGGCGAGCCCGGGGCCGGCGGGGCGAGGGTCGTCATCGAGCACTGGTGGGGCCGGGACCGGGACCGGGGTGGGATGGGACCGGGAACGGGACCGGGATGGGATGGGGCTGGATGGGACCGGGAGCGGGGCCGGGAGCAGGACCGGGAACGGGATGGAACCGGACAGGGATGGGATGGGGCTGGGAGTGGGACCAGGAGCGGGGCTGGGAGCGGGACCGGGATGGGGCCAAGAGCACGTCCCTGAGCGGTACCGAGATGGAGCTAGGGCTGGAAAACGGGGCTGGAATGAGGATGGGGTGGGGCCGGGATGGCACTGGGAGCAGGGTCAGGCTGGGGCCAGGACAGAGCTGGGAGTGGGACTGGGATGGTACCAAGAGCGAGACTGGGGTTGGGCTGGGGCCCAAACTGGGATGGGGCCAGGAGCAATGACCGACCCCGTCCTTCGCCCCCTCCCCAGCAAGAGCTGACGGGTGTTCGGGCGCAATGCCGCGGCGGTGAGCGAGGCCCTGCGTGAGGCCGTGGCCAACCTGGCCGTGGACATCAACCCCGAGAAGCCCCGCAGGAACAGCTTCGAGGTGTCCCTGGTGAAGGAGGATGGCAGCAGTGAGTGCCCGTGGCCGGCGGGGGGTCGGTGTGGGGGCTCCCCCCTGCAGCCCTGACCCTTCCCCATGTCCTCTCCCCACAGCCGTGGAGCTGTGGAGTGGCATCGGGAAGGGGCCGCCCCGCAAGTTGAAGTTCCCCGACCCTGCTGACATGGTGGAGGCCCTGAAGAGCAGCCTGGCCTAGAGGAGGCACCAAGGTGAGGAGAGAGCCCAGCAACGGGACCAGGACCACCGCACACCGACCACCCTCTCCCCCCGGCCCAGCTGGGCTCAGCACCCGCGGAGCGAGCACCCATGAAGGGGCGTGACGAAGTGAGGGGGCGCCTGTCCCCCCAGTCCCGTCTCCGATGCCGCAGCTCCCCCGTGGGCAGCCGATGCTGAGCCCCCAGCTCCCCCCTCCCCCCTGCAGCTCCCCTGACCCCTCGTTCAGTTCCCCAATAAAGTGCTGCAGCTCCACAACATGAGGCTGTCGGCTCCAGGACTTTATTTTCTCAACAACACATGGCCTCTATGGCCCGGCAGGGGTGGCCTGTCACCTGGGTGCGGAGCAGGGGGCTCCTGGGACCCTAGCCCAGGACATCTACCTCCCCATCGGACTCGGATGAGGGGCTGGGCCAGGTACAGACAGCACCGGGGGGGCAGGCACGGCTCTGCCACCCCCACATCCACCTCCTCCTCCTCCCCGAGGCCGTTCCCCTGCGGCTCCTCCAGCCCCCAGCCCTGCTGGGGCCCAGGGGTCTCCGGGGATTGCTTCCTGCAGGCTGCCGGGGGGGGCCATGGCTCCGCCACCCCTCCAGCACCCACGGCCGTCCCCTTGCCGGCCTGCCCCAGAGAGGGTTGCCCCTCTCGCACCACCTCCCAGTGCTCCCCACCCTCCACCTTCCTCAGTTTCAACCGTCCCACGGGAGGTTTGGGGCGCGGGGCACCTTTGTGGGGGCTGCCAGCACCCCCAGGCTCAGCCCCGCTGCCTGCTGTGGGGCAGAGCCTCGGGGATCCGGGCTGGGGGGCACGCAGGCAGCTGCGGTCGAGCCTCCAGCGGGGCCTGGGGTGCACCAGGCAGCCCCCCTGCAGCTGCAGCGACTCGAGCTCGGCCACGCGGAGCTGCCGGGCGGCCGCCAGCACCTCCTGCGCCTCCTCCGAGGATGCCTCCAGCTCGGCGGTGTAGAGGAAGCGCACCAGCTTGCGCAGCGCCCCGATCTTCAGCCCCTGCAGCTCCAGCACCACCCTGCGCCCCTGGGGGGGGCAGCTCCCGGGCCAGCTGCTCCATGAAGAAGGGGCTGCACACCGACAGGACGCAGCAGTGGGCTGCCACCGCCTCCCCTGCAGAACAACAAGCGGCCGTCAGGCGCCACGGGGGTGCTGCCCTCTCCGATCCCCCCCCGAAGCTCCACGGGGGTTCAGCGGGACCCCTCGCTCCTGCCAGCCCCGCAAGGGGGGTGCAGCCGCACCCAACCCCTTCCTCACCCCCCCCGGGCACCCCCAGCCCTCGGTGCTCGGCCGCCCGCTCACCTTCTGCCCGCAGCACCACGTCGCAGAAGACGTCCTCGCGCTGCTGCTGCTGGTGCAGCCGCAGGAAGGCCGCGTGGAGCAGGCGGGTGCTGCGGTACAGCAGCCGCGGGGCGGCCGATGACGCCGAGCCCGGGGACATCCCTGCGGAGACAAACACGGCGCTGGGGACCCGAGGCTCAGCACCCCGCCTGCTGCAGCCCCCCTGGGCGCGGGTGCATCCTGCAGCACGCACGCACGCAACGCCAGCGCCTCCCTCGCAGCCCCAAACACGTCCCCGGCCGCCAGGGGGCACCGGCCGCGCCGATTCCGAGGCAAAACCGGGCGGTTTTGGGGCCCGCAGCCAACCCCACGGCCACAAAGCGCCGGGCGCGAGCGCGGGCCTGTGGCACGGAGGGGCCGATACCGCCGCGTACCTGCCCGCGCGGGTGACGGGAGCCGCGGGGGGGGGGGGGGGCACGCGGACACAGACGGACCCACAGGCAGGACCCGGACCCACGGACGGGGCGCGCCCGCGCCCGGCGGCTGCTGCAGTTCCCGCGCGCGCGCCTCGACCCCGCGCCACGTGCGGCCCGCGCCACGCCCGGCCCTACCCTGCCCAGCAACGGCCCCGCCATTGGCCCGGCCCGCCAGCCAATGGCGGCGCGGCGGGGGGTTTGGCGGGAAGGGGCTCAGGGGAGGTAATGGCGGGCGGGGGGGTGGGCGACGAGGCGCGGGCTGCGCCCGTTGTGCTGCCCCTCGCCATGTCTGTGCCCCGCAATGGCCACCGTGGCCTTGCACCAAGAGGCTCACGTTCAAATTCAGCCCCTCTCAGTTTCCCAGGCTCTCCAAGCCGTGTCAAGGAGGCAAACGCGTTGGGGTTTTTGCAAAACCCCATCTCAGCTAGGGTTTTGCCGGACCCAGCCCTCAGGCTTAGGAGCGCCCGAGGTGGCAGGGCTGAGGGCTGAGCTCCCGGCCACCGCCTCGCAGGGCCACGACACGTGAAGGCACCAGGGGTCAGCTGCCTGCCCCAGCCCGGTCACACTAGGACAGCCGAGCTAGAATTTGGGAAAAAGTGTGGTGGCACTCGAGTTCGGCGGTGTCAAAGCCCTGCTCCGGGCCTTGTTTGGGACTCCCAGGGCCCGCTGTGGCCTCGCATGTGAGAAACGGCGCTTTCAGGGCTTACCGATGCCCCTCGGGAAGACGGCCGTGCACACAAACACCAGGCAGAAAGGGGAGGATTGATAGCGGGTATTTTGGAAACTGGCCTTCGTGCAAGCGATGCTGCCTACTTAGGAGAGTTTGAACTGCGTTTTGTCGCTTCATAAAGCATCCATTGTGAAAACATCTGCGTCAGTCACTCCACACGCATGAACAACAGTTACAATAATCCCAGCCCCACTGCCTGGAGATATTAGCTGTTCTTACAAACAGCCGAAGTGGGTGGAAATTTCAAGAGCCGCGGAAGAATGGGAGCCTAAGCGACGCTATCGATTTCGGATCTACAAAGTTTTCTGCAGCTAGTTAAGCGCGGTGCCACCCCCTGATATTTTCTGCGGCTTCACAGATGGATTTCCATGCGTTTCAACATGTGAGGGTGTTTTTCTCGGTTTTCGCTGTGTGCAGAGCTGGCACAAACCAGGGAGGAAAGTGACTGATTATAGGTCTGGGCCAGAGGCTGCTGAGGTTAGTGGCAGTCTTTCCACTGACCTCGAGTGGCTTTGAGTCCAGCTCTAAATACCAGGGGAAACAGCAAAAGGCGTAATTTCGTATCAAAGTGCTATCATATGCTCATAAAAATAGACACACACACAAAAAAAGAGAGAACTTTATTCCCCACCCTTTGCAGTCTTTTGGAATGACGGTAGTCGAAGCTGTACGTCGGAAAGCTTGAATTTAGGGGTCTGGGGTTGTCTGGGGTTCAGAAGATAACCAGAGGCCCAGCCTTCCCCCGTGATGTTTTATGCCATGCTGGTGCTGCAGAGTAGCGAGAGGGTGAGTTTGTTCAGCAGAGCTGAGGGGAAGACCCCAAGCCTGAGTCGTAAAGCAGGAGCCCTGACGGGGAGCCCGCAGGGGGGACGTTAACACTGCAAATTGCTTTTCAGCTGGGTGAGCTGACCAGGGAGGAGAAGTCAAGGGAAAGCAACGGAGCCAGGGCAAAGCTAAATTAAAAAATTCCAAGGCGCTGATATCAGAGGACTTCCCCTTGTGACCGGGCGGCTGGCGAGCAGGTGAGGCAAAACTCCCAAGAGCTGGAGCAGCCTGAGCCTTTGGTGGCGCAGCATTCGCTCGTCCACCCTCGGGAGGATTCCACGCGAGGCCGGGCTCTTCCCTTCCCTTCCTTGTGTCGCCCAGCTTCCCACCCTCTTCCCACTCCCGAGGACATCCCAGAGGCAGGGGTGATCAAAGGGTGGGTGACCCGGGCCAGTCCCTGTCCCAGGATGCAGTCTTGACTAGCAGCTGCTGCTGCCGGCAGGAGGGGCAGAGCTGGGAGCTACGTCCCATGCTTGAAAGCGGGGTGAGAACATGTCCCGAGCTCCTGGCAGACAACACGGGGGCTTGGGAGGCTCTGCGGGACATGAGCTGACCGAGGTGACACAGGAGGGACAACGCCCCTGGGCTCCAGGGCTGTTAGCTACAGGCTGTGCCAAGCAGCTCCTCCGCATCCTCCTGCTGGTGCTGGCCCGGGAAGGGGAAAGCAAAGCGTTAAAGGGCAGAGTCCACTCTTGTTTTGCGAACTGCCCCGGCCTACAGAAGGAGATTTTCCCGTGGAACATGGCACAGACAGCCCTCTGCCTCTGGGTCCGCTGGCGGTGGTGGTCCTCCTGGCCGAGGGGCTGCCCCCAAGCCCCGCTCACTGTCCCCAGCCCCGTGCATCAGAGGGCACGCTGTCCTGGCAGAGCCGCCTTCAGGCGGTGACACAAAGCCCCGGGCCTGGCACAGGCAACAGGCCCTTCGCTTTGAGGCGTTTTTAGTACTTCACAGAGGCAAAAAACACTAATCCCGGTCACGCTCCTCAGCCGCAGCCCCTGGTGCTGCCTCTCCCTCCGCTCCATGGCCTTGTCTGCCCTTAAAAAGTTTCTGACATATGACCTGGCAATACCAGCAAGCACTGCTCTTGTAGATAGCCTGCACACAAAAGAGGCTTGTTATTAGTGTAACTTGTACTGGTGCTCAAAGCCAAGTAATTGTACGCTGGAAAAATCACCGACACCCTTTTGTCCCAGCGACCCCTCTCTTGTCGGTGCCCACATTTGCTGCCAGACTGCGACAGCCACAAATACGGGGGTGAAATGTGTGGCTGTGCCTCTCGCCCCCGTGCCAGCAATGGGCATTCTTCCCACCTGCCTTTTAGGTGGCCAGAAACCAGCTCCCGGGGCTGTACCCGGTACAGGAGCGACCCCGCTCCCGGCAGTGGGCCGGCACCCCAGATATACCCAAAGGCAGAGGGGGATGAGGTCCAGGTCTGTACCTGCACCCTCCTCCATGGCTAATCTGTGCTGTCTATGGAGAGACCCGCAGGAACGGGCCCAGGACAATGCG
Source organism: Oxyura jamaicensis (assembly GCF_011077185.1). Taxonomy (NCBI): domain Eukaryota; kingdom Metazoa; phylum Chordata; class Aves; order Anseriformes; family Anatidae; genus Oxyura; species Oxyura jamaicensis. The sequence goes on from NW_023303956.1 coordinate 8,911, forward strand.
GCGCTGTGCCCCGGCCAGGCCCTTGCTTTGCTGGGTGGGCGCTGTAGGGGCTCTGCCCTTGGGAGCCTGTCCTTGGTGGGGGACTCTGGATGAGTGTCCAGCGGGGTTTATCTCCCTGTGGGACTGACAGGGTAGGGGAAGGTCGGGTCTGTCTGTCTGGACATCGCCTAAAGACGTGCTGGTTAGCCAGGCTTGCTCTGTGTTGACAGGAGGGGACAAGGCACGGCCCTTCCCTCGTCTCCCAAGCCCTCGAATCTGCAGATTCCGAGGTGATTTCTTTACGAGAAAGGAAAATTCCTGTCTCGGGTCTTCCCCTCACGGGAAGGCATCTCGGGGTCTGCTGCTCGTGCCACAGAGGGGCAGCCGGAGGGATGAGGGCTGGCGGAAAAGCGCTGCGGGTGGAGGGAGGAAGAGGAACAGGCAGCAAATGCTGACAGACCACCGCAGACCCGCGGCTGCCAGCGGCCGCTCGAGGGAACGTCAGGGCAGCAGGCTTCGGGTGGAATCTCACTTCCTTGCCCGGCGTCTTCGAATTAGGGACGACAAGCTCAGGTAGCCCCAGCTTCCCCCCTCCTGCTCCGCGCAGACGCCCGACAAACGGGCCGATTCCCCTCCCCTGGTGCCACGCTTCCCCTCTCGCTGGGGGAAGACAACAACCCGTCGGGATTCCCATAGGAAGGGGCGGCGGAAGCGCCTCGTTAGGCTGCCTTAGAACAATGCCGGGCCTGCGGACGGCAGCTCCTCTTCCTCTCCTCTTCCTCCTGCCCTCCGCTGCTGGGGAGCCTTCGTCTGTCCTGTAAACAACTTGTCTTGCTCTGTTCCGGTGCCGTTCCGGGCGTCTCGTCTGGATAAGGCATCGGCAGCGCTGCAGGATGAAAGGGGACGTGCAAGATGTTATTACCCCTAATTACTGGAAAAGGGAAGATTTTCCCATGCCGGTAACACATCTCTTCTTCCCCCTCTGCCCCAGTGCTTGTAGTTAAACCATTTCAGCATTACCTGCTGCGGGGTGAGCCCCAGCCGGAGGAGCGGGGCTCTGTGAGCCTGCATTCCCGGGTGTCCTGCCTGCTGCCCCGGCCCCGCTGAATCAGGACCCGGAGGTGACAGGGTGCTATTAGGTCCCAGCCGGCTCGGTCCTGCCGCCCTCGGGACAAGAGGCTTCAAAGAGATCGGGCTGGGGCTCCCATTCAGCCCCAGCACAGGCGCGTTGGCAGCAGCGGGGTTCAGCTTTGAAGAAATCCTCCGAAGACTTGAAAGGCCGCAGAATTCCTGGGCTGACTGAAATAGCAGCGCTGATGCGGGGATGCATCGCGGCACAGCACGCCGGGAGGCTGCCCCAGGCCCGGTGGCTGTACCTAGGGGCCGTGCTGGTCCCCCTCCGGTGGGAGGAGAGGAAAGGAGGGCGTCGCAGTGGTGGTGGCCTAGAGCAGCCCTCACCCAAGCCGCAGGGCCGCGAGGGGCCCGGGCTGGTTGCCCACGAGGGTGACGTGGGTGCGGGGAGGAACTGTGGGGTCCCCACGCTGGGGACTGAGAACTGTCCCCGCTGGCTGCAGCAGGCGGAGGGCAGCTGTCCTTGTGCCCGCTGCTCCCGCCAGCACGGCCACCTACCCCAGTCCAGCATCAGGGAGGGTCCGGGGGCAGCTGCCACAACAATCCGACTGTTGTTTGTCCCTCGCCTTCATTTAATCCTATTTATTTTTGCATCACCCTTAGCAAACCCCACCCCTGGCTGGGGGATTTGCCTTCCTCAAACATTTGCAGGCAGCTATCACGTCCTCCCCACCTCCTCCTTGCCTAACCGGGCAACGCATATTTACCCCCGGAATCACCTGTCCCCACCCAAAACATTCGTCAACCCTTTTCCTCTCCTCATTATCTTCCTGCGAGTGTGGCAATCGGCAGCGGGCAGGATCCTCTCCGGCGCCTGGATCTCGCCAGCCCTGACCTGGAGGCGAGGCAGCGAGCCCTCGCCCCGACAGGATTTATTTCCCGGGGGGAGCACCGGGCTGCGAAGGGGCAGGACCCGCGTCCCTCTGCGGGAAGGGGGAATTCTCCAGCACGGAGCCTCCCGCACGAGCTGTCCCTGGGACATACCAGCCGCCGTTCCCCGCCCCGGCTCGCTGCCTCTCCCCAGGCCCCTCGCGGGGTCCGTGGCCCAGCAGGGATTGCAACACGGCCCCGCGCAGTGCCTCGGGAGGCGGGCAGGGCAGGGCTGCCGCAGCCGGGCTGTGTTTGTGTGCGCTCCTCTCCCAGCGCGTCAGGAAAGGCACCATCGCCCCAGCTCCCCGCCGAGACGCCCCCAGCACCGGTCTGGCCACACGGGGACTCCCCGAAGCTGCCTGGCCAGGTCCTTGGGTGTTGGTCCCCCACGTCTAAACCTCCCGCCGCCGTCCTGGGGCTCGCTGGGGATCGGCTCGTGAGGAGCCGCATCTGGGTGGCGCGGTGGAACGCCGGGCTCAGGCTGGACGGGGCGGTAGGTGGGGGAGCACGGCCCCCGGCACCCAGCAGGGAACCCCTGAGAGCTGCACCCCTCGAACACCTCCAGCCCTGAAGATCTTCACCCCTTGAAGACAGTCAGCCCTTGACAACCTCCACACCTTGAAGACCTCCAACCCTTGGAGACCTCCAGTCCTTGGAGACCTCCAACCCTTGGGGACCTCCAACCCTTGGAGACCTCCAGTCCTTGGAGACCTCCAACCCTTGGGGACCTCCAACCCTTGGGGACCTCCAACCCTTGGGGACCTCCAGTCCTTGGAGACCTCCAACCCTTGGGGACCTCCAACCCTTGGGGACCCCACTCCTTGAACACCTCACCCCTTGAACACCTCCAGCCCTGGAAGACCTCACCCTTTGAAGACCTCATGCCTGAAAGACTGTCACCCCCCGAAGACCTCACCCCTTGACGAGCTCCAACCCTTGAAGACCCCACTCCTTGAAGACCCCAACCCTTGAAGACCCCATGCGTCAAAGACCCCACTCCTCAAAAACCTCCACCCCTTGATGACCCCCACCCCTTGAAGACCCCACTCCTTGAAGACCTCCACCCCTTGAGGACCCCCACTTCCTGAAGACCCCCAACCCCTGAAGACCCCCAACCCTTGAGGACCCCCACCCCCTGAAGACCCCACCCCTTGACTTGCAGAACCCTGGAACCATCAGGGTTGGAAAGACCCCCAGGCTCACCTGCCCCCCCCTCCCCCAGTGTCACCCCCTGACCCTGTCCCCGAGCCCCCCCGAGCCCCCCGTCCAGCTCTCCGTGAACACCCCCGGACGGAGCCTCCCCCACCCCCTGGGTCCCCCCCCCTCCCCCCGCCCCCCCATGGCCCCGCTCACCCCCCTCCCTCCCGCCCCCTCCCCCGGGGCCGTGCCCCTCGCCCCGCCCCCCGCCCCCCTCGCCCCGCCCCCTCGGCCTCCGCCCCTCACCCCTCTACAACGCCCCCCGCCATTGGCGCGCGGCGCCGTGACGTCAGGGGGCGGAGCCCGCCGCGCCCCGCCCCCCGCCCCGCCGCAGCACCTTCCATTTTAGGTGCGGGAGCGGCGGCGGGCGCACGGCGGCGAGGCCCTGCCCGGCCCGGCCCGCTCCGGCTCCGCTGCTCGCCCTTCGGGGACTCCCCCCCCCCGTTCCCGGAACCGTTCCCCTCGAGGAGCCCGGCCGCGGTAAGTCCGGTTCGCCGCCTCCGCTGCGGGGCGGGGGCACCCCCCGGTGCCCCCCCCTCCCCGGTCCCTGCCCACTCTGGCCCCCCGGTTTCTTCCCCCCCTTCCCGATCCCACCGGGGCCCGGCGCCGTCCCCCCCCCGGTGCCCCCCCGGTGCCGGGCCGCCCAACAAAGGCAGCCCCGTGCCAGCTCCCCCGGGGCCGGCCGGGCTCGGCCCGGTGCGAGCGGGACCCCGCGCCCTTCCTCCCCCGGCCCTCCTCCTCCTCCTCCTGCCCTTTGTGTGGGGAGGGGGGCGGCGGGGGACCCCCGGCTTCCCCCCACCCCCCGGGAGCGGTGGCCGGCCCGGGGGGCGCCGTCGCCGTCCTCCCGCTGGCAGGCGCTTGGTCCGCGCCTTTGTTCGAGCGGGGCCGGGGCCGTGTGTGCCTAGGGAGGGTCAGGTCCGCGGGGTGGGGCGCGGCGGCTGCCTCCCTGCCCTCCCCGGCAGGTCCCTTCGTGGGCGATGACAATAACCCCCCCCCCCCCCCCTCCGGTCCGCACGGCCCCGCCGGGACACGGGTCAGCAAGTGACACCGGGGCGCTGCCAGGACCGGGTCCCGCGGCCCTGGGATCGCGGTTCCCGGAGCTGTGCTGTCAGCCAGCAGCAGGGCAGCGGCCTGGCCTCCTGCCCGGCCTCCCCCCTGCCTTTTGTGCCCCAAATCATCCGCCTCCCGTGCCCGTGGTGCCTCGCCGGAGCGCTGCGGAGAGGAGGCTCGCTTTGGGGTAAGAGCGTGGCAGTTTGGGTGGGAGGGCTTCGAGCTCCCAGCCGCCTGGCAGCGGGGCATCTCCGTTATGCCCCTGGGCTCGGAGCGAGGCGGCTCGGACAACAAAGCTTCCTGTGATTGTTCCAGCGAGGGGTGGGTCTCGCCGAGGTGCCTCCCTCTCCGGGAAGGGCTCGGTGCCCGGGCTCGGCCGTGCAGCCCCGGAGATGGGTGTAGCGAGGAGCCGGGCTGTGTGGCAGTCCCGGGGCTGTGGCACCTAGGTTCTGGGCTGTCTTCTGCCCCGCCGCTGGGTGGTGAGAGCGGCCGTCTGGGCACGGCGGCGGTGCCTGACTGCAGCTGCCCGGCCTCCTGCCTCGGCGTGGAGATGAGAAAAGGGGGAATGAGCTGTTTCCCCGCTTGGTGCGGGAGTGAAGCTTGGCACCTCCGGCACCTGGGTGTGCTGGGAACACACAGCCAGGGCTGCAGCTGGGTTCCCGGCGGCTCTTTCTGTGCCTTCTTCCCCCCCAAGCTGCTGGCCTGGACGTGGGGGTGACTGGTGGCTGTGGGTCTCGCTGCTGCGGCCGATGGATTTGCGGGGTTCTGCTGCGGGACCCCGACCCCCAGGCTCCCCAGGAGAGGTGTGGGGGCCCAGCGGGCTTCCTGCTATCACCTTGCCTGCTCCGTCCTGCTCCCAGCACTGTTTTGAGGCAGGTTCTTGGTGGTGGTTACCCCGCCACGTAAAGAATAACCACCCCAAATGCCCTTAACCCCCCTCCCCCTTCGGCAAAGCCCTTCTCCTTCCACCCGGCTGAACTTGGCCGGGACGCTGTTGCATGCGAAGGCCCGTCCTGCGTGATGCGCCGGAGCCGTGTGCGGAGCCTTCCTGGAAGGGGTGGGAGGACCAAAGCCCTGTCAGGGGGCTGCAGGGGGGTGAGCCGCCTCCTTCTGACCCTGAGGCCGGGCCCACACCCCCCGTTCGGCAGCCCTCGAGGTCCTCCCGTCGCTCGGGACGGTCGGGGAGCTGGAGGGGAAGGGTCCAGCCCCGCCGTGCAGCTGGTCGCTGCCTGCAGACTGCCTCTGATCTTGGCCGTCGGCTTCTCCGGATAGCTTGGCGGTGCCTGTGACCTTAGGGCGCTGCTGGGGTTTCTCAGTTTCCCTTCTCAACACCCCCTCGTAAGGGTCCCTCGCTCCCTGGGGTGGTCCCGAGGGGCATAACCCCAGCCTAGCCCCCGAGACCCGGCTCCCCTGTTGCTGCTGCCCTCGCCATCCCTCCCCCGTCACCGCTGTCCCTGATGACCAGAAGCTGAGCCGGGGCAGGTCGGGGTCCCTAAAAGCAGCGGGGTGCCGCCTGCCCGTGGTGACAGCCCCAGACCCGCGGGGTGACTGGGGGCGGCGTGTGGCACGGGGTTCGGCGAGCGGAGGAAGCTGTCCTCTGGCACGGAGCGCAGGAATGCGCCTCGACACGAGGCTGCTGGAAAGGGGCTGGATTTACAGCCCGCAGAACAAAGTCCCGGAGTTCCCCGAGGCGGCCACAGCCTCCTCTTGGCCCTCCTGCAGCCCACCGAGGCCGTTTCGGGGCCGCTGTCCTCCTGCGGACGGGCTCAGCGCCGTTTCCTCGGAAGCCGGGGGCTCCCGGCAGCGGGCCGATGACTGTAGCGTTGGATCATGAGCGCGTCTGGCTCCTACGTGTCTCGTGTCTGTTGCTAATCCACCCGCCTTTCCACCCAAAATAGATGCTCGCATTGTCTCGCCCGCTGCCACCGCAGGCTGAGCGCCGGGCCACGTGTCCGCGGGGACAGACCCGTCCCTGTGCCCTTCCCGTGGGTTCCCTGCCCCGGTTTCCCCGGGGGGGGGAAGTGCAGACAGATCCCGGTTCCGTGTCGAACCCCCGCCGCGCGGGGGGCGGTGGCCGGGCTGAGTAAGGAGCGCGGGGTGCCGGGCGTGGTGCCAGGCGTGGTGCCGGGCGCCGAGCAGCCCTCGCCCGCTGCCCGCCGACGCGGGGCTCCCACCGAGGGCAGGAGCTGCCCTCCCGGCCGCATCCCAGCCCCGGCTGCTCCCGTTCCTCCTGGGCGTTGGCCCCGATTGCAGCAAAGGCTGCTCAAAGTTCACCCCCTGCCCTGCCCTGCCCTGCCCGGCCGAGGAGCCTCCCTGGGTGCCGGCAGGGCTGGAGGCGGGGGACGGGCAGCAGGAGGGGCTGTGGTACCCCGGCCCGTGCGGCAACACCTGGGCGAGGGGTGGGACCCCCCCCGGGAGCAGAGCGACCCCAAGGAGCTCAGTACGCAGAACCCCTTCCCACCCTGGCCAGGAGGAGGAAGGCGCCTCTCTGTCCTCAGCTGACGCGTTGTTGTTTTTCTTCCCCCCTTCTTTTACACCACGATCCCGCTGAGAAGCGCTCCCGGATCCCCCAGCAGCTCCCCGCCGGTGCTCCCAGTGCTCCCAGTGCCGTCCCCGCACCGGGGAGCGCGGCGCACTGCCGGGACCAGTTTTTCTGACCCGCGAGGGTGGGTCGCCGGTCTGTGTGCTGCTGGCAGGCCCCCTGCCCAGTGGAGCAACGCGTTGCATTCTTGGGAGCGTGTTGCTGCTTGCCGGGCCTGCCTCGCCGCGCGCTGCCGCCGGGGAGCCGCGGGGACCTTCTGCCTGCCGCTCAGCGGGGTCCGTGGGGTGAGCGGGGGGACGGCGCGGTGTGCTTTGGGGGGAATCCCCCGCTTCGGGCTTGCTGGGTCCTCCATGCACGTGGCTGCGTTCTCTGCCCAGCTTCTGCCTTGAGGAGGGACGCTTGCGGTGCTGCCAGCAGGGCCGAGTTCTTGCTGGCCCCAGATGGCCCACCCCAAGCCCCACAGATCGTTGGGTAGCCACCACGGCGTGTTGCTAGCCCCGCGTGTCCCCACTGGCTGTTGCGGGGTCCCAGGATCGCCTCCCGAGCCCTGTGGACACCGAGCCCATCGGTAGGGCCCGCCGGGCACTGCCCTTACCCCACGGGAGACTCTTTGGGGCCGGACTGTGGCACCTGCCCCCCTGTCCCTGCACGATGCCCCTCGCCCCAGGGCGTGCTGCCAGCGCGGAGGAGCGCGGGACGCCAAGCCCCCGCGGGGTGCTGCGCCCCCTCCAGCGCCTGCGTGCGGGGCGGGGGCGGTGGGGAGCGGCCCTTGGCAGGACGCGGTGTTTAGCAGCTCACGGGAAGGGGAAGCCGTGGCGTCACTTCTGTCTGACCAGGAAACGCGGCTTTCCTGCCCTCGGCTCCTGCGGAGCTGCCTCTCGGTGGCGGGACTGGGGCCTCGGCAGCCCGAGGAGCACCACGAGCGGTAGGATGGAGCCCCGTGGTCCCACCGAGTGCGCTCGGGGCAGGGGCTGCTGTCTGGTTTTGTCTCCTGCTCGCGGGAGCGCTGGCTCCTGCCAGTCCCCGCGTGCAGCCAGGGGATGGCACGGGACCTGCCCTCGTCCCCCCGCCGTGCTTCCATCCCTGGCTCTGAGGCTTCCCTGCTGGTTTTCCTTCACCCATTCATTACCCCTCTTGGCAGGGCCCTCGAAACCCTCTGGGCGAGCAGCTGCGCGCCTGCGATTTGAGAGTAGGGGCAGCGGATGAGGTCACGCCGGGCTTTTGGCCGCCCGCCTCCTCCTGCCCGGCCCCGGGTGCCGTGACTCAGCCCTACCTGCCCGGGGAGCCGGGGCTGGCCGCAGCCAGGGGAGCCCGTCCTGCCGCCCCCGGCACCGAGCTGCCCGCCTTCATCTCAGCGGCTCCTTGCGTGCCGCTCCCACACCAAGCATGAGCTCACCGCCTGCCTGTTTGCCCGGCCCGGCTGGGGGCGTGGGGCGGGCGGGGAGGACAGGGCACTCCGTCTGGGGCCCTGCTGGGGCTGGGGGGGGGCTGCAGGGGGGCTCTGTGCTCCTGCCCCCCTCCACTGTGCCGGTTTCGGGGTGATTTCGGTGTTCCCGGTGGGGCAGGCTGGTGTTCTAGGTGCTTGGTGGGGTGGCTGAGTGGTGCGGTGCCCTCCTGGCGCTGTGCGGGTCATTCCCTCCCCCCCTGGGTTAATTCCCCCCCCAGGTCCCTCGGTGCCCTGGGCAGCCCTCGGGCCCGGTAAGCAGCCAGGAGGCAGGGCCAGGTCCTCGGGGACCCGCGGCTGCAGGTGTCGGGAGAGGAAATGATCTCAAGTGGCCTCGCTGGGAAGGGGGAAGCGTGACTGCAGCGAGGGCCGTGACATGGGAAGGGGGCGAGATCCGCTCTGTCCCATTGCGGGACGCCGTGCCGCTCCGTGTCCCGGCCGGGGGCTTGTGCCCGTGGCTTGGGGGGAAAATTCCCTTTGTGCCCCAGGCAGTGCCTCCCCTTGGGGGCCGCCAGCAGCAGACGCGAGCCCCGAGGACCCAGCTGTGCCCGGGGGCGGGTGCTGTGCCTTTGCCCCTCCGCTCGCGCTCGGTCCCTCCGTGACTTCACCCGGAGGGACTTTGCTCCCTGGGCCCTGCAGCCCGGACCTTATCTCCCTGCCACCAGCCTGCTGTTTGCTTTTACCAGCCGGGAAAGAGCGAGCGAGCGGGGCGGCTGCCTGGCAGGGCTCAGCCCGGCAGCGGCTGCGGGCAGAGCCCGGGGAGCTCCAGGGCCAGCGGGGCGGCCGCAGCCCCGGGCTCCGGGACACCCCAAAGTCCCTGGGCAGGGCACGGAGAGCCGGGGGGAGCCCCCGCGGTGCCGCTGCTTCACCCCCAGCCCCTGGGGGGGGCCGGGAGCCGCTGGGGCGCAGCCGGAGCCCGCTGGCCGCCGGAGCGCGGCCTGTCCCAGGAATGCTCTGGCCCCGTTCCCAGACTCCGGCGCTGGGTGTTTGTTTGTTTGCTGTGCCCCCGAGGTCTGGTGCTACCGTGACAGGAAGCGGCGAGGCCGGGGGGAGGGAGGCAGGCCGGCTGGGGATGTGCCTGTGAAACCAGGGCCTTTGTCCCCGCGCGGCGCTCAGCTGCGAATTCCCACCGAGAGGAGGAGAGAGCCGCCTTTGTGCTGCCCCCCCGCTCCCCGCAGCCCGACCGCTGGGCGCGGGGGGAGAGCCCGGGCTCAGTGCCCCCGGGGTGGGGGCACGCAGGAGCCTGGGGGCTCCTTTCTGGGGTGACGTTGTTAGGAGCGGGGCCCAGCCCGGGCACGGGGCTGTCCCCTGGGGGCTGCGGGCGGACGGGGGCTCTGCCCCGAGCCTGGCGTGGGCCTGCCGTGAGGCTGCTCGGCCTCCCCTCCGCTCCCTGGTGCTCCTCCAGCCCCTGGGGACGGGCCTCGGGGCGGTGCGAGGCCGTGCTGTGCCGGGATGGGCCATGGAGCCCCGGCGGGTGCCGAGGACAGCTGCGGGGCCGGGTGGCTGGTGTAGCAGCCCCGCCGGCCTTCCCCTCCGCTCCTCGCTCCTTCCTCGGGGGCAGGCCCCGGGAGCCACCCGTTGCTGCTCCCAGGCCGCCCCGAGCCCCCCCGGGAGGGTCTCCCAGCCTCGTCCTTGGGCCCCGATCCCTATCGCGTTCCTGCCGCGGCCGGGGGGAGCCACGGCTGCTTCCTCCCCGCAGCCTGGCGCGGGGCCCCACCCTGCCTCTTATCTCTCCCCTCCTTATCCTGCCTTGGCTGCCGGCCCTTTCCCTTATAGGGCCTGCTGGTGCGGCTCTGCGTGCATCTCCGCAGGTAACTCCCTCTCTCCTCTCTCTCTCCCCATCCAGGCTTTCCCAATTTAGGTGCGCGGCCCTGAAGGAGGGAGGCGGCGGGCGAGGTGGGCCAGGCCTGGTCGGACCAGTTGCACGCGACAGAGGGAGGAGAGCGGCCCGGAGAGCCCCGGGCGGCCGCTCCTCGCGGGGTTTTTCCCCCCCCCCCTTTCCACCCAGCTCGCTCCCCGTGGCTCGGGCCGGGCTCTCTGTGGGACAGGGCGGGTCGGTGCCAGCGCAGGTAGTGCCCGGGGCGGTGGCTGACCCGCCTGCGATGAGCCGGTTCTTCCCGCACAGGCCAAAGTCCATGCTGCTTCCTTCCTTCCTCCTGCTGTCGGGGACAGCCGGCCCCACGCGCCCCCCCGGGGCCACCCCCTAACTGGGATCCCCACGGGTCCTGTACCCAAACGTGCCCCGCTGGGGGCAGCGCCAGCTCCGCCGTTGGTTTCCGAACCTGGACCCTGCTCTCGGGGCCCTGGAGAGATGCTGGAGCTGCTGGTTCATTTATTTATGATTCATTTTGTAGCTAATTGAGCCTGACCAGGAGCCTGCGGTGAATTAGCGGGGACGCCAAGCAGCGCAGAGCCAGCGTAATGCGCCGTGAGTGCTCGGACCGTGGCGGGCCTGAATTATTAACGGGGCTCCCGCTCGTACGGAGCGCGCCGGGGCGGCCCGGTGGGGCCTGGAGAGCCGCCTTCCCCTCCGAGGCAGCACCGTGGCCTGGCCCCGAGAGCCGGGGGCTCCGTCCCGAAGGGAGCCCCGGAGGGTTTCTTTGTTTTGTTTTGCCCCGAGCCCAGCCAGCCGAAATATTTTTGGCTTCCTTGGGTTTTTAAGTAACGGGTGTGTCAGCGAGTGCCTCTCTCATGATGAAAAGGCTTCCTTGCAGCCGTCCTCGGAGCTGGTCACGGTCTGGCTTTGGAAAAACGCTCTGCAGTTTTATCTTCAGAGGACGGGGGGGGGGTCCGGGCACCGAGCGATGCCTGGAATTTCACCCTCAGCCTCGTGGGATGCGGCGTGCTTGGCTCGGAGCTGCCACCCGCGGCTTGCCGGCTGCTGGGGTCGCATCTCCTCTTCCCTCCTGCTCCCCCTCGCTCCGGGGGTTACGCCGCTAACCCTGGATGGGTGGAGGCAGCCCCCTGCTGGGGCTGGGGGGGGGGGAAGGAGAGCTGGTGGGCGAGGGGCCGGTGCTGTCCCTTCCCCCTGCTGCAGTGCTCCGCTCCCTGTGGAAGGGACAGGAAGGAAACCTCTCAGGGCTGCTCTGGCCCCTTATCTGGGGCCCTGAATGGCCCCACAGATTCCATTGTTGGCGGCCCCGTTACGGGCCGTGCTCCCCGGGGACGCACGGAGGTGGGATGGGACAAGGAAACCCTCGCCCTGTCCCGGGGCTGGTGTCTGGGGGTCCCCAGGGCACGCAGCCAGCCTCCTCAGCGGGGGCCGAGCCCTGCAGACCTCAGCGCCCACGCGGGCAGCGCGCTGCCATACAAGGTCCGGGCAGCAGGTCTGTTGCGAAAAACCCCCTCAGGGCATCCCCGTTGCAAGGTGGGAGGGGCGGGAAGCTGCGTGCCAGAGCCGGCGGTCGCATCGGGGAGCCTCCAGAAGCCGGGCTGGGCTCCCCGGGCAGGAGGGCTGCTGGTGGGCAGGCTGCTGAGCACCCAGCCTGCGTGGGCCACGGCTTCCTCCTCGCTGGGCGCTGCGTGGGCACGGGTGGAAGCGGCCCGTCCTCGATGGGTGAGGGCGGGTCACAGGGTGGCAGCGGCCAGACAGCGAGGTGTGCTGCAGGCAGCCTGCAAAACGCCTGGAAAGAACAACTCTCGGCTCCTGAAGCAGCGTCTGCTGCAGGGCTGGCAGGGAATGAGGAGCTGGGTGGGATGGGGGCGGCAGGGGGGCGGCAGTCCCCGTCCCCTCGGTCCCGGGGTGCTGCCTTGCTGCCAAGGGAGGGTGGGCAGAGCCGAAGCTGCGCTGGAGACCGTGGGAAAGCAGTTCCTGTGCCGGCTGCCTGGCTTCGACGAGTCCCCACACGCCTGCCGTGACTGCGTGGCTTTGGGAAAACCTCCTGTGGGCCTGCCGGGACTCAGCTGGGCCGTTCCCCCGCAGCGGGGAGCGGGCGGAGGCGCTGGGTGCTGCGGGACTGGCACCGACCCCACGGCCGTGCTGCCCCCCTTCGGAGCAGAGGGAGGGAGAGGAGCCCCTTCCCCAGCCCGTGTCCCCGTCCCCTGCCTCGTATGAAGTTCCCCTGTGATTTGACCCTGTTCTCCTGCTGTCCCTGCAGCTCTCTTCCCTCCTGCTTCCTCCCTGTGGTGGCTGGGCTCTCTCTGCCATGACTCTCTGCGCCTAGACCTGGCTGTCCCGTGCCTTTGCCAATCACACCCGAGCTTCCTCCTCTGACAGGTCTGTATGGAACAAACTTGCCTCTCTGCCAGCTCACGGTGATTTGGGTCTGCGTGCTCGCCACCCTCCCGCGGGAGGGGGTGTCGGAGGGGCCCCAGGTCAGCGGGCTGAGGCTGCCCGCAGGTTTGGGAGCCCTGGTGAGGACCTGGAGGGTGGCAGGGGTTTGGCAGCTCTCACGGGGCCTCATGGGGTCCCCTTGTGGGGTTCCCGTCCCCCTGTGCTCCCTTTCCTGGGCTGGAGGGAGCTGTAGAGCCAGGGCTCCATCCCCACCGCGCTCTGCTTGCCCTGGTAAAACAGCTGGGTCCCTCGGTCCTGGGGGCAGCAGCAGGGTGGGGATGGAGCCCTGCTGGGGCGTTTCGGACATTAAATTATATTTTTCCCTGTTCTCAGAACCTGCCTTAATAAAATCAGTCTCTCCTGCCCTCTCTTCTCTCCTCCTTTCCCCCCCCAAATCACACGCAGTGAGGAGCGGGGCTCCTCCCCTGCCGGCTCCCCTTTTCCTCCCCGCGCCTTGACACCGAGCCGACTCCATCTGCGCCTCCCCGCGCCCTCCACCCCCTCCCTGCCCACCCTGGGCGCCCGGCACCCATGGACGACTCGGAAGTGGAGTCGACCGCCAGCATCCTTGCCTCCGTCAAGGAGCAGGAGGCACAGTTTGAGAAGCTGACGCGGGCGCTGGAGGAGGAGCGGCGCCATGTCTCGGCCCAGCTGGAGCGAGTCCGGGTCTCCCCGCAGGACGCCGGCCCGGGCTTGGCCAACGGCACGCTCACCCGGCGGCACCAGGTAACAAGAAACCTCGGCAGAGGAGGCCAGGGAGGCTCCCGAGCCCCCTGTCCGCATCGAGCCTGCCTCCAGGAGGGCAGCCCCGGGCCCGGCTCCCTCCGTGGGGCGTGAGGATGATTCGTGACGCTGCTGGCGCTGCGCGTGGCTGGGAGCGAGCGATTGGGGGTGTGCAAACAAACCGACCTGGGTGGACAGCGTGTTTTTGGGGACGTGGAGCTGGCCTGGGGGGGTCCCACGCCAGGTCGGCTCAGGTTTTGGCCTCTCTGTGAGCGTTGAAGGCTGCGGTCAGTACCTGGGCATCTTCCCCTCTTGGCTTCTCGGAAGGCGGCTGTTGGAGGGCCGTGCGTCCGCCTCCTGGCGTGGCCCTGGGCGAGTTCCTGGGGGCTCGGTTCTCGTGCCTGGAGGAGCTAACCCAGGGCTGGGGGAGGCCTCTTCTCCGCGGGGCTTGAGATGCGTGTTAGCCTGCCTCGGCTGGAGAGCTCTGTCCTCTTCTTCCTCTCCCGGGCTCTGTTCTGGGCTGCTCTCAGGGCTGTGCGCGGTGTCGTGCGGGAGGCGTTGGCCTTTCTGGCTGCGAGGCGGTGCTGCCGGGAGAAAAGGCTCTTCGGAGAGGGCGCCGGGCACCGCCCCGGGCTCTCGAGGGCGGTGGTCGCAGCACCCAGCTGCTGGAGGTCGAGAAGTGTCTGGCCGATGCTCTCAGACACACGGGCTGGTTTGGGGCTGGTCCCGGTGGCTTGCCGTGCTCCTCACCTGGCAGCGGCCTGTGGGGTGTGCTGGGGGTCGGGAGCAGGGGGCGGCCGGCTCAGGGCCTCGGAGGAAGCAGAGGGTATTTGGGATCCCAGCAGGGGGGGGGGCAGCAGCTGGGTAACCGGCCTGCCCGCACGATGTGCCTTTCAGAACGGCCGTTTCTTGGGCGATGCTGACCTGGAAAGGCAGAAATTCACAGATCTGAAGCTCAACGGACCACAGGTAAGCGGAAACCACAGTTTGCAGGCAGCCTCCGCACCGGCTGGGGGCACCGGGGCTGCTGGGGCAGGGCTGGTGGTGCCCCACACCCCGCTGGGAGAGGGAACACCTGGGGCTTTAAGGCAGCCACCCTGGCTTCAGGGGGTTTGGGGCGCGTTGGTGGTGGTGCACCCTGCCACGCAAGGGGATTCCGGAGTTCCCTGGTGGGTCAGGTCTCCCAAGGAAGCCTGTGCCAGGTGGTGGGCTCTGACCCCGTGCCTCTGCTCCCCCCCCAGGACCACAGCCACCTCCTGTACAGCACGATCCCCAGAATGCAGGACCCGGGCCAGATCGTGGAGGAGACGTACACCATGGAGGAAGACCCCGAAGGAGCCATGTCCGTGGTGTCCGTGGAGACATCGGATGACGGGACGACCCGGCGCACGGAGACCACGGTACGGGCCTTGGGTGGGTTGGTGTCCTGGGGGGTGGCTGCCATCCCACCGCCTGCGGACGAGGTGCCGGAGGAGGATTCCGGGGCTGTGGGGCTGCGGCGTGGGACAGCCCCCCCTCACGTGCCCTCTGCCCGTCCCTCTAGGTGAAGAAAGTGGTGAAGACGGTGACCACGCGGACGGTGCAGCAGGTCCCGCTGGGGCCCGACGGCTTGCCCTTGGAAACCTCCCCCGTCGGCACCAACTACGTCCAGACGATGGACAGGAACTTCCGCAAGAACGGCAACGGCGGCCCCGGCACCTATCTGAGCCAGCCGGGCACGGCCACGCTGCCTCGTAACTACCACTACCCCGACGGCTACGGCCGCCCCTATGACGACGGCGGCTACCCGGGCAGCGACCACAGCTACGGCAGCCTGTCGCGCGTCACCCGCATCGACGAGCGCTACCGGCCCTCCATGGACACCTACCGGGCCCCCAGCCGGCAGGACATCTACGGCCCCCAGCCCCAGGTGCGCGTCGGGGGCAGCAACATGGACCTCAACCACTTCCACCCCGAGCCCTACGGCCTGGAGGACGACCAGCGCAGCGTGGGCTTCGACGACGTGGACTACGGGCTCATGTCGGACTACGGCACGGCCAGGAGGGCGGGGACCCCGTCCGATCCCCGGCGTCGGCTCAGGTACTGGGGCGCTGCGTGCGTGGCAGCGGGTGTCACGGCGGGGGTCTCCGTGGGGTCTCTTTGCCTTCCTTCCGCACTCGAAGGAGGCGCGCGGGGACCACGCGAGGTGCTGAGTCAGGAGCACGGCTCGTGCAGGAGAAAACTTGCATCCGCTTCTAATTGCCCGCTTAATTGGTGGTTAAAACTCAGGGCTAATTGAGCCGGTCGTCCTGCAGCGAGGAGTTCCGTGGGGTGGCTGGACGTAGCTCCGGGCCCTTTCCTCCACGCTACCCGTTCCGCTGGCGCGGCGGTGGCGGCTCCAGAGGGAGCTGGGCGGTGGGATCGGGCACCGTGGCATTCACCCCGTGCCCCGTTTCATTTATCACACCTGTAACTGTTCCTGGTGCCCGTCCTGGGGCACAATCCCCGTCCCTGAAGCTGCGGCAGCGTTCCCACCGAGCCGTGAGCGCCGAGCAGCCCCGCAGGAGCGGTGCCGGGGCGGTGGAGGCGCTGCGGCGCCCTGGGGAGCGCTCCCACAGGGTGGGAGAGGCTGCTCGACCTGTTCGGCAGTCGCTGCTCCTCTCGCCCTCGTCGTGTTTTGCTGGGGGCGATTGGCAGCTCTCCAGCCTGCCCGCTGAGCACAGCGGGGGCTCGGTGGGCTTTGGGCGCGCTGGAGGCATCCTGCGGTGCTCCCTGCCCAGGGCCGGGGGCTCGTGGCTCGTGCCAGGTAGGACTGGAGGACGTGCGTATGGCTGGGTGCCACAGGTGGGCAGGAGAGGCTGAGAGCAGCCTCCCTGGGGAGGGAGGGAGGGAGGGAGAGGAGGCGTTTGCCAGCCCCTGACAGATCTGTCTCTCGAGGCGTGTCCCGTAAATCCCCGGCAGCCCTCGCTGCCGCGGTGACTCAAGGAGCAGCTTTGTCCTCTAGCTTGTGCCAGCATGAGCGCTGCTGCTGCCTGGAACCAGTCGGGGCGGTTGTGCTCCGGGGTTCATCCACCCAGCCCGCCCCGTGCTGCCGAGCCCGTGCTGGCTGCGGGAGAGCTGGCACGGCGCTGCCCACGCCGACTCGAGCAGCCCCTGGAAAGCCAGCCCTGGTAGCCCTGGGGCTGCCTGTTCACCCTCTGCCCCCTAAATCCTGGAGGGAAGGAGCTGGGGAGCTGGGTGCGGCTGTGCTCGGGCCCCGGGGGGGGGGGGACAAGGACCCTTCGAGCCCCTCCAGGCCACCTCCCGTCCTCGCACAGAGCCAGGGGGTGGGCGCAGCCCTCTGCAGGCCCTTCCCTCCCCGCGTGAGCCGATAACGATGGCAGCAATCCCTGGAATCCAGCGACTGTTGAGCTTGGCTTGCCCCCTGCCTTCTCGGTTTCCCTGGCCTGGCTCGCAGCACCGGGAACAGGCGTGCTCGGCATCCCACCCCCTGCCTCCCAGGTGTTTGTCTTGAGCTGGGGCCGGGCTGTTGATGGCCTCTTTCGGGGAGGCAGGCGGCAGGCGCGGCGTGCGCTGCCTGGGGGGTGCCTGCGTCCCCTCCGGCCCGGCTTGGAGCCCCCCGCCAGCAGGGGAAGGGGAAAAGAGGGCTCAGCAGCACTGCTCCCCCTCGCCTTGCTGCCCCGTGTCGTTTGGGGGAGGTGGTGAATGCCCCTCGCTGCCGGGCAGGAGCTCCCTGCTGGGGTGCGGGAGGCTTGGCGTGGAGCGAGGCCGGCTGTGGGCCGTGCTGTGCTGGGGTGTCGTGGTTGTGGTGTTGGCAGCCGGTTGCTTCTGCCTTATTTCATAGAATCAGTACGGGGGGGAATCGTTAAGGCTAGAAGGCTCTCGAGGATCGCCTGGTCTGACCACCACCCTGCCCCCAGTGTCACCCACTGACCCTGTCTCCCAGCCCCCCATCCAACACCCCCGGGGACGGTGACTCCCGCACCTCCCTGGGCACCCCGTCCCAAGGCCTGACCGCCCTCAGACAAGCAATATCTCCTCGTTTCCACCCTGGCACAACTGGAGGCTGTTCCCTCTAGTCCTATCGCTAGTTCCCTGCGAGAAGAGGCCGCCCCCGGCTCCCCACACCTCCCTCCAGCTGCGGGGAGCCCTGCAGGCTGCCAAGACCCTCCTGGTAGCCAGCACCCGAGGAGGACGTGGCCGTGCAGGGGTGTACTGAACCCCCTCGCAGGCCGGGCAGTCCGACCACAGCTCTGGGGAGGTTTTGTCCTTTGAAATGAGGGCGCCGGTTCGGTCAAAAGCGCATCTTTACCCACGGCTGCTGTGGGGCAGGTCAGGTGATGGCACAGCAGGGACGCGGATGGCACGGGACCGGGCTGGGTGCTCCCCATGCCCGCCGGTGTCCCAGCCTGGCTCGCAGCGGGCTCTGCACAGGGCTGCTCTGGAGGCCTGGGGAGCTTTGGGGTGGTTTTTGCTCTCCCAGCAGCTCTGCTGTGGGACCAACTTGCCCTCTAGTGGCCACAGGCCTGTGTTAGGTGGTGGTGGTGCCGGGTGAGCCGCCTCCGCCTCGGGACTGGCTCTTGCTGCTGTAGAGGTCACGCAGGGATCGGGACCTGGTGCCCGACCCAGAAGCTAAGTCTGGTCTCGTCTCCTGCTGGGCCGGGGAGGCCGCGGCAGCCCGCAGCGCCTCGAGGTCGTGCTGATGCCCGTTGTCTCCCTGTCCCAGGAGCTACGAGGACATGCTGGTGGACGAGGTGGCTCCCGACCGGTACTACTGGGCCCCGCTGGCTCAGCACGAGCGGGGCAGCTTGGCCAGCCTGGACAGCCTGCGGAAAGGGGCCCCGGCCCCGGGCAGCTGGCGCCAGCCGGAGCTGCCGGAGGTGATCGCCATGCTGAGCTTTCGGCTGGACGCCGTCAAGTCCAACGCCGCCGCCTACCTGCAGCACCTCTGCTACCGCAACGACAAGGTGAAGACAGAAGTGCGCAAGCTGAAGGGCATCCCGGTGCTGGTGGGGCTGCTCGACCACCCCAAGAAGGAGGTGCATTACGGCGCCTGCGGGGCGCTCAAGAACATCTCCTTCGGCAAGGACCAAGACAACAAGATCGCCATCAAGAACTGCGACGGGGTGCCGGCCCTCGTGCGCCTCTTGCGAAAGGCTCACGACATGGACCTCACGGAGGTCATCACAGGTAACGGCCGCGGGGAGGGGCTGGTTTGTAGTGGGAGGGAGGCCCAAGGAAGGCTTTTAAAGCCCCCGTGGTCCGACCTCAACTTCCGTGTGTGCCCCTACAGGGACGCTGTGGAACCTGTCCTCGCACGACTCCATCAAGATGGCCATCGTGGATAACGCGCTGCACGCCCTGACCGATGAGGTGGTCATCCCCCGCTCGGGCTGGGAGCGAGAGCCCAACGAGGACTCGAAGCCCCGCC
Source organism: Oxyura jamaicensis (assembly GCF_011077185.1). Taxonomy (NCBI): domain Eukaryota; kingdom Metazoa; phylum Chordata; class Aves; order Anseriformes; family Anatidae; genus Oxyura; species Oxyura jamaicensis. The sequence goes on from NW_023303956.1 coordinate 27,530, forward strand.
ACATCGAGTGGGAGTCGGTGCTCACCAACACTGCCGGCTGCCTCAGGTACGGGACGGGGGCTGCAGGCTCCTGGAAGAGAGCTGCTGTGGGCTGGGCTGCTGTGACGCTCCTCCCCAGCTGGGAAGCAGCAGTCCCACAAAGCTGAATGGGAGCAGCCGTGCTCTCCGCAGAGGAGCTGCTCTCCTGGGACAGCTGCTGGTGATGCAGCCCGTAATTCTGGGGTTCCTCTCGGTGGAGAGACACCAGGGGGGTCTGAGCTCTCCTGGGTGTGCGCTGCTCCTTGCCTGCCCTCTCCTGTGACGGCTCTCTCCTGCCCGCCAGGAACGTGAGCTCCGAGCGGAGCGAAGCCCGGCGGAAGCTGCGGGAATGCGACGGCCTGGTGGATGCCTTGATATACATCATCCAGTCCGAGATCGGCCAGAAGGACTCGGACAGCAAGGTGGGGGTGCTGCCGGGATCAGCGGAGCGGGGCCGGTGTCCACAGGGCTCTGCCGCTCGTGGTGGCTGAAGCTGGCTTTGTTCCTCCCATGGAAGGGATTTGGGGAAGGAATCAGACAGGACAAGCTGAAAACAAACAGGCTCCAACCTTCTCGTGGACTCTGCTTGGGAAGAGAGCTTGTGTGGGGTGTGCCCTGCTCGCTGCGTGGCCAGGTGCCTGGCTCTCAGCCCGCAGCTGGCGTTGGGAATACTCGGCCTCCAATGGGGCTGTGGCGTCTCACTGCTCCCACGCTGATATCCCCTGGGTCAGGGCTCCCTAATCTGTCTTGAGCCGGCGTTGGCTTGAATTTTTGTTGAGCCTTGCCTTGGACTTGCTTAAGGCAGAGAGCTTTTTGGCCCAGCAGGGTGTGAACTTCTTTCAGCAAGGACTGGCCATGCCCCCCAGCTCTGGGTTGTAAGCTGTGCTGGTGACTGTGTGCTGGGCACGTGCTGCTCTGAGTAAAGCTTTCTGTCTCTGTCTTTCTCTCCAGCTGGTGGAAAACTGCGTGTGCCTGCTGAGGAACTTGTCCTACCAAGTCCACCGTGAGATCCCCCACGCTGAGCGCTACCAGGAGACACCTCTGGTCCCCACCAACAACACCGGGCCCCACGCCGCAAGCTGCTTCGGCGCCAAGAAGGGCAAAGGTTCGTTGGGAGGTGGCATCACAGATGTGTTTCAGCTCCAGCAGGGCTCGAGGGGGGTCTGGGATCTCTGTGCTCCTCCTCTGGCATCTCTAGTGTGAAGGCTAAAGCGCGGCTTTCTCTGGAGACGCGGTGGCTCCTTCCTCCCCTGGCTTTGGGAGCTGCTGCTCAGCTCGCCCGAAGCGTTTGACCCAAGCTAACGGCGCCCTGGCGGGTTTCTGTGGTGGTGGGATGGTGGTGGATGGACGTCTGCTAACTCCACGCCTTCCCTTCTCTCCTGTGTCGTCCCTCCCCTTCGCTTTCTTGCCAAACGATCTGCCCCATGACGCTGTCGGCACTCCTCTCCTCCTGCCTCCCCTCTCTCCTGTCCTCCTCTCCACTTCGCCAATAGACGAGTGGTTCTCCAGAGGTGAGTGTGCTCTCGGTTTTAATTTGTCCCTGGTTTGATTGGGTGCTTTTCCTGGCTCTTTGTCCCCCTTCAGCTGGCCACGCGCTGCCTGCCCTGTGCCCAATGCCCTCGGTGGCCCTTCCTGGTACACGCTGGTAGCTTCAGCAGCTCGCCTCTGGGCTCGTTCGCGCAAAAAAGGGCAAAAAGCTGTTGGGCTGACGTGGGTGGGAAGAGGTGTCTCATGCCCCTGTGCTTGCCCTTTGAAGGTAAAAAGCTCCCGGAAGACCCCGGTGCCGACACGGTGGATTTTCCCAAAAGAACAACTCCAGCCAAAGGTGCGTTGCCTGGCGTGTTGGCGCAGGGCTTCAGCGCGCAGAGCTGCCTCTCCCGAGCAGTCTGGACAGGAGCAGCGTCCGTTTCCCACTGAAGCGAGCCTCTCAGATGGGCAGGGTGTGTCTGTGGGTGCCCACGTGCACTAGCTCTGCCCTCGGCAGCCCTGAGGAGGCCTCTTGGTCTTGGTGGAGGTCAGGACTGGCTTCTTGGGCTGGGGAGGGAGCCGTTGCCTGAGGAGCTAAGTGAGGGACAGCGTGGTGACACCGCTCTGGGAAAGGTCCCCTCGGCTGCGCTCCCGGGCTTGGCAGATTCTCCTGCTTGTTCTTCTCTCCTGGGCGTGAAGGGCAGGCAGGACTGAAAGCCAGAATGCCGTGCCTCGAGGAGTGTGAACGTGGGATGGGTCCCGTTGTCAAACAGCAGTCCCGTTGGTGCCTGGCTGCTGCATAGTGAGTTTATATCAGAGGGCAGGCGAGCAGAAAGCCAGTCGCTGCTTCAGAAGCCTCTTCTCAGAGTGTGTTTTCATGGAGAAGAGTTGATGCTTGGACCCTGATCCCTGCCTGCTCGCTGGGGTGCCTGCAGGCCGTGAGGATGAGCTGAACCCAGGCTTATTCCACGTGTTCTTGGCTGCCCCTTGCTTGTTGCCGTGCTGAAACCGAGGCCTCCCTGCCCTGGGCTGGTGCCCTGGGCTTTGTTTTCCCGTGCTGGGGGACAACCTGCCCCGCTGTGCACCACGAGTCCCCCCCGCAAGGAGCACGGAGCGTGCATGGAAGCTCCAGGCCTGGTGTCCCGGCAGCACTCCTCTGAACAAGGAGCCTGCTTGGTCTCAGCTGCTGGCAGAGCCCCTCGGTGAGCCCTCGCTCCCCACGTGTCTCCGGCAGGCTACGAGCTGCTGTTCCAGCCAGAGGTGGTGCGGATATACATCTCCCTGCTGAAGGAAAGCAAGACTCCAGCCATTCTAGAGGCCTCGGCGGGAGCGATTCAGAACCTGTGTGCCGGCAGCTGGACGGTGAGCGCCTCTCGGAGCGGGGGGGGACGTGGGGAGCGCACCCCCCTGGTGTGGCTGGGGGGGCTCAGTCTGGCAGCGGGGAGCAGGACGAGGCTGTGCCCGCCCGGCCTCACGCCGTGGTGCCGTGCTCCCCCCCGCAGTACGGCCGGTACATCCGCTCGGCGCTCCGCCAGGAGAAGGGGCTCTCCGCCATCGCCGACCTGCTGACCAACGACAGCGAGCGCGTGGTGAAGGCGGCGTCCGGAGCCCTGCGCAACCTGGCCGTGGACTCGCGGAACAAAGAGCTGATAGGTGAGGGCTGCCGGGGAGTGCCTCCCAAATCCAGCCGGCTGGGGCAGGAGCTCCCTCTGGGTTGCTGAAGTTATTCCTGACGCTTCTCTCGGGACTTTGCCCATGTTGTCCTTACTTACGCCCAGCTATTTCCCCTCCCCAGGTAAACACGCGATCCCCAGCCTAGTGAAGAACCTGCCTGGCGGCCAGCAGACCCCAGCCAAAAACCTCTCCGAGGACACCGTGGTGTCCATCCTCAACACCATCAACGAGGTCATCGCGGAGAACCTCGAGGCCGCCAAGAAGCTGCGGGAAACGCAGGGGATTGAGAAGTTGGTGCTGATCAACAAAACCGGGTAAGGCTCTGCTCAAAGGCTGGCAGAGAGGGGCTCCTCCGGGGGCCTTGAGGCCGTGGCTGTTCAAACATCTCTGCCTCCTCCTAGGAACCGCTCAGAGAGGGAGGTCCGAGCGGCTGCCCTCGTCCTGCAGACGGTTTGGGGGTACAAAGAGCTGCGGAAGCCCCTGGAGAAGGAAGGCTGGAAGAAATCAGATTTCCAGGTATGGGGTTCAGTGGGGGAAGTGTGGCTAGAGTGACAGGTAGGGTCCTGCAGCAGGGAGAAGGGGTTCCTGGAGCTCTACAAGACTCGGTTGCAGCTCCTGCCTTGCTGGTGGGACTGGAGACCCTTGAAGGTGCCCCGTTTCTTTGGGGTGTGTGTTGGGGGGGAAACTCTGCGAGCCTTTAAGCCCAGAGCATTAAAATCTGCCCGCAGAGAAGCCCACACCACCTCTGGCATTCAGTTTGTTTCCCAAAAGCTGCAGCTGTCCCTCTCACTGGGGCCGGGTGCTGGCCTGTGGGAGCACCCAAGGGCTGTGCAGCACCCTCTGGTTGCTTCAGGCCTCTTGCTCGAGGGCGGTGGGAGGGCAGTGTCGTTGGGGCTGGGGGGTGGAGGTGTGTGCTGGGCGAGGACGAGCGGTCACTGTCTGCTGCTCCAGGTGAACCTGAGCAACGCCTCTCGGACCCAAGGGGGCAACTCCTTTGATGACAGCACCCTGCCTCTCATCGACAGAAACCAAAAAACAGGTAGGGACACCTCTGGCACCTGTCCCTGTCACCAGCCACCTTGTCAGTGCCCGGCCGGGCCACGCTCCCTTCCTGCCCTTCACCCCAGGTTCCTTGGGAGCTCACACAAGGCCGTTTGGTGTGGGCTTTAAGTTGTTTCTCGGGGCTAGAAATGATGCTTGGGGTTCATGAAGGCCCTACAGCATCCCTGGCCAACAGTGCTGAGGCCACAGCTCGGTTTGGGCCGCTCCAGGCGGGGTGGGCAGTGGCTTTGTGCTCACGGCTGCAGGGGCTGTGCCCGAGCTGTTGTTTTCCCATCCTTCCAGACAAGAAATCCTCCCGGGAGGAGATCCAGATGAGCAACATGGGACCAGGTAGGAAAGGGGCTGGGAGCAGGGCGCCCGGCTTCCCTGGCGCGCTGGGCAGACGTCCCCTCCTGCGGGGAGGAGGCCGCTCCTGACGCTGCCCTGCCTCTCCGCAGACAACTACTCCACGCTGAACGAGATGGAGCACAGCAGGACGCTGGACCGACCCGGCGACCTCGGGGACACGGAGCCAGTGAAGGCGGCGCCGCTGATGGTGAGCAGCTCTTCTCGGGGGGGCAAAGAGCCACTCGGGCAGGGGTGCAGGGGACGGCACGCCGCGAGGAGGGAGCTGTGGGCCCCGTGACTAACCCTGCCCGCTTCCCCCCACTAACCCCGTGTGTCTGCAGCAGGACGAGGGGCAGGAGCCGCAGCCCGAGGCAGAGGAGGCGGAGGAGGAAGCCCCTGTGCCTTGCCCCGTGTCGGTATGTCCCGCGGTGCCCTGCCCAATCTGAAGTGGTGGCAGATCCTGCTGTGCTCTCAGGGGTGCTTTGCCCAGCCCAATCCTGCTCTGATTGCTGCTCTCCGATCCGCTGGGGCCATGGACACCTCTCGGCCACTCACCGCTGCCCTGGGTGTGCTAACATCTCTCCCTCTCTCTCTCCACAGCAGAAGATCTAGCTGCCATCCCTGCCTCCCTTCACTTTGGGTTGATAATATATTATATATATATAAATATATAACTTCGTGGTGGATTGGACTGATTTTTTTTACCTTTTTTTTGCTGGACTGTTTGTGCCAACTAGCCAGCCAAATGACTGGGCCCCCGAGGGGCAGCCCAGGCCACTCTGCCTCCTCTCGGCAGCTGTACCTCCCTCTTCTGGGACGACCTCACCAATAACTCCTCCTCCCTGTCCTTCGCCGCCACCTTCCTCCGGAGAGTGAACCCCACACCCTCCCGCGGACCGACTGGCGCCGATGCTGCACAGACTCCAGCCTTCTGCCTTGACCAGGAGCTGCCTTCTCCTCCCACACCTTCCCTCTCTTCGGAGTCAGCTGCGGGATCGGGGACAGAGGCCTCGCCACCTCCTCCTCTTGCCTATAGGATATATTTTGGGGGGATGGCTCTGCAGCTCGGGCTGCGCGGACAACCGGAGCTTCCCTCCCCGCTGGTGGTGGGACTGGCGTCCGAAGGAGGCTGCGGTCACGGGGCTGTGAGGCGAAGAAGAAACAGCAATAACTTTTTTTTTTTCTCGCTTTGTTCTAGCTAGGAGGCTCTGGGGCCTGGGAAGAAGGATCGGAGTTGGGGAGGGGTCTGGGTGGGCCCCCTGTGCCAGGAGGGACCCTTAGGTGTGAAGAAGGCTGGCGTGGTGGGAGCGGGACGGGCTTCCCCTGCCTGAGGGCGATCCTCCCGGGGGAAGGAAGGACGGAGGAGATGCGGCAGGGCTTTTTGGGGCAAGGTTTCTTAGGGAACTGGCTGAAGTAGCGGAGTGCTGTGCGCTGGCCCGGCCCCCCGGGCTGCCCGAGGACGAGCAGCGGGGCGAACCAGGACCCCCTGCACACCGGGCGCCTGTGGCGGTGCCCCTCAGCCTCCTCTTGACATGTGCCTTTCTTTTGCCACTGTGAAATAGCTCTTTGAATTGTACTGCCCGGCTTGGCTGGGGCGAGGGGGTGTTTGCTGGGCTCCCGGGGGGCTGAGCTCCTGCTGGGAGCCTGGGCTGGCCGCAGCCGCGCTGGAAGCCCCGTTTCTGGGAGTCCCAGGGGGAGCAGGGCTCTCCTCCGTGCCCTGTCCCCTGGAGGACGGGCTGGCCTGGGGGCACGCAGCCTTGTCCTCTCTGCTGCGGTGGTGGGGACTGTGACTTTCTCTTTTTTTTTTTTTTTGTTTTTGGTGGGGGTGAAGCGGGGAGGCTGAGGCTCCCTGTGCAACTGGACGCCTCCGTGCATGGCAATGACCTGGACACGGAGCCCTCGCCAGGCTGCAGCTCACCACGTGTGAGCCCCCCTCTGCCTCCCCCCGGCCCCACAACACCTCCCAGCCCCGCGGCTGAGCCCCCTCTGGCTCCCGCCGCCCCTCACGTTGATTCGGTTCTGTTCGGGGGTCTAACTTCTCTTTTCCTTTTGACTACGTAAAACACTAATTCCTTTTAATTTTGTAATTTCAGATGAACCAAAAAAACCCCCACCCAGTCCACAGCCCAGCTCCCCCCTTCCCTCCTCTCCCCCCGTGGGCAGGGGAGCTGGCTCCGGGGGGAGGGAGGAGGGGGGGCAGGGGCACCCTGCTGTTCCTCGTCTGATTCCTCTGCACACTCTTATAACGCTTTTCAAACAAAATGATTTTTTTATATAAATAAAGTTTTTAAAGTGTGGGGGTGTCTCTTTCCTACCGGCTGCCACCTTTTGTGTCTCTAACATTTCCCTGCACATAACCTACTTATTTTTTCCCTGGAGGCTGACCTCGGGGCTGCGGCTTGCTCAGCTCTGTCCCCACGGCTCCTGAGGGTGCCCAGGGGCTAAGTGCGATGTTTCCTCCCAGCTGCAGAGGGGAGGAGCTGGACTCCCGTGTCCCTGGAGCACAGGGCTTCCTGCTGCTCTGCCCTACCCTCCTCAGTGCTCCAGCCGTGCTTTGTTTTTGTTTGCTTTTCACGACTTAAGAAGTAATAGGAGTTAGAAATGGGTCTTTTATCGATTGCCAAGAGCATCCCTTACACAAAGAGCACGCTTGCAGCAAGCTGGGCTGCAAGAAGGGCTGCTAGCATCGCTCCTCGTCCCTTCTGGGTAACAGCGAGCTCCCCTGTTTGCATGGTCCCTGTGTGCCATGTGAGGACAGGCACAGGAAGGAGCGTGAGGTTGCGGAGCTGCCCTTCCACAACACACTTTTCTGCCTCAGCCCTGTGTTTATGGAAGCCCTAGTGCCGTCAGAAAGCTGCTGCAGCTCGGAGCAGCACCTCCTGCCCTGTGGCTGGGCAGCAGGGGGATGTGGCTGCGTGCTTGGTGGTTTCTGCCTGGTACAGCACAGCTCCAGCTGCCCTGTAAGGGGGAAGGCAGCTGGGGCAGCGCCCTGGGACATAGCCTGAGGGTGCTCCCAGTCTCCTGCCTGCTCATCCCCAAAGCAGAACGAAAGCAGGGCCAGGAGTTTTATTGCTTCACGTTTTTTATTGCTTCACAGAGGGGGAAATGCCAGGGATGCTGAGGGATGGGATGATACGAGGGGCGGTTGGCTCAGCGGGGGCGATGCCAGGGATGTCAGTGGGGTGCAAGCCTGGGGGATCTGTGGCTCACCGGGGCAATGCCCATGCTGCTGGTGGGGCTAACAGCGGGGAAAGGAACCCGAGCTCAGAGGAAGAGCTTGTCGTGGCAGGCCTGGCAGTACATCTTGTCGCCGCGCTCGCGGAAGGAGCCTTTGTGCAGCTGGCCCAGGCAGTAGGCGCAGATGAAGTGCTCGGGGTGGTACTTGCGCCCGGCGGCCGTCACGCAGCGGCCCGTCACGGGGCGCCCGCAGCCGTGGCACACGCTGCCCTGCCGCTGGTGGAAGTGGGTCTCGCAGTAGGGCCGGCCCTCCAGCTCGAAGAAGGAGCCGCTGGCAAAGCCGCTCAGGCAATCCTGGGGGGGCGAGGAGAGGGGAAAAGGCTGGCGCCGGCACGGCTTGGGGGACGCCCGCTCCCCTTTGCCCCGGCCCGGCACCCACTCACCGCGCAGACGAAGCACTCGGGGTGCCAGACGCCCTGCAGGGCCGACAGGTAGTTGTCCGTCAGGGGCCGCTCGCAGCCCTGGCACTTGGGGGCGAAGAGGGCCAGGAAGTCCTGGCGGCAGTAGGGCTTCCCCTTCCGCTCGTGGAAACCTGCGGGGAGGGTGCCGGGATGGACCCCCCCCCGGTGGGAGAGGTACCGGGGGGTGCCCGGGAAAGGGGAAGAGATGGGGAAGGGCCGTGGGGAGGGTCTGGGAGGGGGAGAGCCCCGGGCAGGGCTGGGGGTGTGCAGGGGGTGGTGGCAGGGGGACGGGACCGCCGTGTCCCCTCCAGAACAAACCATCGTCCCCAAAAACCTTCCCGCAGTGGGTGCAGAAGAAGTGCTCGGGGTGCCAGGTCTGGTCCAGGGCGGTGAGGACTTTCTGCGGGGAGAGGTGAAATGAGGCTCCCGGGTGTGTGCATGTGCGTAGGGGGCTTCGGGGGGGTCTCACCTCGCGGATGGGCCCGGCGCAGTAGGCGCAGCGGGGGGGAGAAAGCCTGGTGGTAGTCCTCCTCGCAGTACGCCTGCCCGCCCCGCTCAAAGAAGGGCTGCCCGCCCAGCTCCTGCCCGCAGCGGGCGCAGGTGAAGTGCTCGGGGTGCCAGGCTTTGCCCAGGGCCGTGAGCACCTGCGGGGTGGGAGCAGGTGAGGGTCCCGCTCCCCGGGGGGCTGCGAGCCGGGGGGGGTGCAGGGATGGGGACGGGAGGCTCACCTTGCCCGCGATGGGCTTGCAGCATGAGGCGCAGACGCCGGTGGGGGCGGCCGTGATGCCCAGCTCCTGCAGGTCCCGCGTGAGGCCGCCCAGCATGTGGTCCAGGGAGGGCTCGGGTCCTGCCGGCACCCCGGCTCCCTGCCCCGTCGCTGCTAGCTGCCGGGATAAAGGGTGGTGAGGGCTGGATTCTGGCCTGCCCGTGTCCCCCCGGAGCCAGGGGCAGGACTCACCTTGCTCTGCATGTGGCCCAGGTCGGCCAGGAGCTCATCCAACTGCCGGGCAGCCGCCGTGGGTGTGGGCGAGGGGGGCAGCGGTTGTGGGGTCAGCACGGGGCTGCTGGGGGCAGCACAGAGAGGGGGGGTGCTGCGGCTTCTGCCGCGGGGCTGGGGAGCACCTGGGAGCAAGCATCTTCCCTCCACCCCAAAAGACATTGCCCTTCCCCACAAGCAGTGACGGGGGGCATGCAGGTGGGACCACTCACAGGGTGAGATGAGCAGGTCCCTCACCCTCCTCACCCCTGTTTGCTGCGGGGACACTGAGGAGGCCAGGTGATGCTGGAGAACACGACGGAGCTAAGGAAAAGGTGACCCCGATAGCCTGGCCATCCTCTGGCTGTATTTTACCTGTACACAGTCTCCAAATCCTTGCGCGGAGGCTGGGCCCGGGGTGGCAGCTGCACCTGGGAGGACACATCCTTGCAGCTGAGCCCGCAGGATGCCGCCCCAGCACCCAGCGGGCACCACCACCACCACGGGCTGAGCGGGGTGTCAGGATCTGTCCCGCTTGCCATGGTCCCGCAGCGTTACCTTCGGGGCTGCTGAGGCACGCGACTTCTGGCTGCAGGGGGCCGAGGGCCCAGCCGGGGCTCTGTCCTGCTCGGCGGAGCTCAGCGTCAGCAGCGTGTAGTCCATGGAGGCCGGCCGGGAGCTCTGCTCCAGCTCTGCCAGCAAAGCGTCTGCAGGGGGAGGCCAGAGCTGGGACCCCGGCATCCAGGCACAAGTTCTGTGCCGTGTCTGCCCTGAGGGCTCAGGAGCAGAAGTGCCGCCAGGGCGTTTCCTGCCATCACATTTTCTGCTTTTCAGCCGGATGCCAGGGCCCGGAGGGGCTGCGGGGGCCCTAAGCCCCCTCACCCCGGGCACGGGACTGTCCGTCCTCCCCCGAACCACAGCCCCATTTCTCGGATCAGCCCCTCAGACGCAGCAGGGAGGGCACAGCGCTTTCTCTTTTCGCTTCTCCCTCTCCATCTCGCTGCCCTCGCGGCAGGAGCTGGCCTTGCACACCCCACGCAGGGTGGCCGCTTCCCAGGCCCCATCTCCCCACCCGGGGCTGACCCCCGGCACCCTCGGATGCGGTGCCACCTTCTTCGTGTTGGGGCCGTTTGGCCCCATTTTGTGCGGCTGGGCTTGCATCACCGCCGCTCACGGCAGAAGCCTATTTCCTGCCTCGAGTCCCTCCATGTTTGGCAAAGCGCTCGCTCAGACTCCCAGGCTCACCCCCCACGCCCCACCGCCGTCCCCTCTGCAGCATCCCCACGAAGACCCCGACCTCCTGGAGGTCCAACCCCACTGCAAGCTCGGGATCGGGGCTGGCGCGGCCTTCCCCGGTACCCGAGGGCCCCGGCTCACCCAGATCCTCCATCCTTCCTCCGCTGGGCCCCGCGGGCTCTGGGTTCCGCTCCCCAACCCTGCCTCCGCCCCCGAGGCCGGGGTTTGGCTCTCGGGGATTTTCCCTTGTGGGCTGCGGGCCGGGTGAGAGGCGGCCGGCAGCGCGCCCTGGGAGAGGCTGGGGCACGGGCAGCCGGGAGAGACCCCGTGTGCTGGGGATAGTGAACAGTGGGGTGCTCGGGGAGCTCCTGGCCGGTGGAGCCATCCTACCAAACAGAGATTCGGCGTCCTGCGGAGCTCAGCACCCCCAGAAGCCACCTGATATATGTGACAAGAGGTGGCATCGCCATGCAGGGCGGACCAAAGGGTGGCACAGTGACGGAGACAGGCCCAAGGCTGAGCCGGCTCCTCCAACACAGCCCGTCCTTTTCAGGGGTGTTTCTTCGAGCCTCAGGCTCCTCTCCCAGCAGAGCCATCCACGTTTCCACCAGGAGCACCGATTACCAATCTCAGCCATCTACCCAGCACCGGGACCTTTTTGCTCCTCCTGAGCCGGCCCGCTTCAGTCTCCGGGCCCCGTGGGCGGCCATCTCAGGAGATGCCACAACGCCTTGCGTGCCTCCGGAGGCCACAAGCCGTGGGTGTGCGTTGGCAACCTGCCCGGCCCCAGCACCTCGCTGCTCGGCACAAAAACCCTTCCCTGCTGCCTTTACCCCCAGTGCCCTGCTGCTGGGGGGGGCGACCTGGCAGTAATTCATGGCTTCGCTTTTTAGCGCTGAAATCTTCTGGCACCACCCAGAGCAGCCAGCGGCTGCTGGGGCAGGTCCAAGGGGCTGATTAGCAATTAGTAATTTGGTGGGGCTGGGGGTGAGGCGCAGGGACGTGAAGCAGTGCAAGCCGTGGGAGCAAACGATACCGGCCGTGTCAGCAGAGCCCATGCCTGCTGCAGGAATGCGGCTCTTCCAGCAGCAGCCTCGCCTCTGCCACCCGTCCTGTGCCACGGCTCTTTGATCTGCCTCCCCTGCTCCCTGGCATCGCCTCGCGCTGCCACCCCCTCCGTCTCAGCCCCGGGCAAGAGGCTGGTTTGGAAACATGAGGTGGGTCTCTGGGGGCAGCATGCCAGTAGGACCTGGGGCCGTCAGAACAACAGGTGGGACCAGCAGCATCCTCAGGGGCAGCACGGCCTCGGGAACACTGATGCACGTGCTTTTCTTTGGGCAGGGGGTCTAGATGATCTTCCAGGTTCATCCTCTCCACAGATAAGCTCACCCGGTGTGCCACGGGTGCTGCAGTGCCCTGCAGAGCCAAGGGCTGAGAGCTTGCAGCACAGCCAGGCTCACACATCACTGGTCCCATCTGCACCACCAGGGTGAAATGGGTTCGAATTAAGCCCTTTTGTACCAAGCTGGCACACCACGGTTCATTTAATTACTGATGCTCTCCAGAGTGGTGACAGCTCTTTTGTTATCTGCCCACAGCGAGGACATTCAGCCGGGCACTGTCTCCGGAAAGGCCACGTGGGAAGCCAAACTGCAAGTCCCGTGATACCAAGAGCTGCCCGAAAGACAAGATGAGGCAGTGCGAGCTTGTGTCACTCCCTCACTGTTTCTTTGAGGCAGGACCGTTGCATCAGACACTTCCCTTTCTGCAAATAATCCTGCCTTTCTGTGGAAGGTCTTGGGTTATTTTTAGGCTCCTCATTGATTTACTCCCCCCCCCCCCCTTCCCTCTGTGATGATTTAACCCCTAATGTAAACATTGTAAACGAAGCTTTAAATTCAGATTATACCACTTCACGTTATAAATCTCAAGCCCAGTAGATGCCGATGGCTGAGCTGTGTCCTGAGCTGAGCTGTAGTTCCATGCAGTGGTTTAGCTGAGACATTTTAACAAGAATTAGGCAATCCCATGCCCTGCCTACGAAGGAGAAATTAAGCCAGAGAGCGACTTGAGAATAACCACCCACACCAAGACTCCCTAGTTTTAAATAAAACTGGTTTCATTTAAGAATACATGTAAAGTCATGCAGTATGGGTTAACTGCAGCAGAACAGTTAGTTTGGAAGGTGATGTCAATCAGATTGTCAGCTAGACGGGTCCTTGGGGAGAGGAGGAATATTTTCACCCACTTACAATACAAACAGCAGCAGCAGACATTACTTAAATTCTTCCCGAGATTTTTCTTGAGAAGAGAAAGAAAGTTTTTAACTGAAAGAAACTGAGCAGAGTGACATCGGGCTGACAGAAAGCAAGAGCCAGCCAAACTGCCTCTTCGCTCAAGAGGAGCCTCAAACCACTGAAGGAACCAACCCCGAAGAAAGTTTGTATATCATCGTTAAAAAATGCTGCTGCCAAGAAAGCGGCTGCCATCGCCTTGGCAGGAGGCTGAATCAGCAGCCTCTTGCCCTGGCCTGGAAGGGACGGAATGCAGCTATCCTGAACTCTTCTGATTCTTTAACTTGAGGACATACGCTTCCTCCCCGTGGCCTGGTGTCTCTGCCAAGATGAATCAGCCTGTATGCGTTTCTCCGCAATAGGATGGTTTATTAGAGCGTTCTCAGGAAACGAGGAACGTAAATGTGGAAGCACTTCTGTCTGCTGGTCACATATAATAAAGTTTAGGACTTGAACCTTAAAAGCAGGTGGGAATAAAAGGCAGAACGAGTCATCACACTGATGGGAATCTGCATATCAAACGTGATTTACCAGCTAAATAACTCAGGTTATTGAATTCCCTTTTGTTTTTTTTGCTGTTTGAAGGGAGGGGATGAAGAATACTTCATTCTGCAGCTGTGGTGGGGCACCCTTCCCAGAAGGGCACTTCTCCAAGGGTACCCCGAAAGGCTTGATACTGCCCCTGTGGAAGATGTTCTGCTAGCACAGAAACTTCTCCCAGAGCTCAGCTTGCCCTCTGGCCACGTAGACACTCGGTAAGCCATGACACGAAGGGCTGTGGCCTCTGGCTGGTAAATTCTCTGGCCAAATGAATCTAGGCATTACAGTTCCAGGTTTTGGGGTGCAGTACCATGCTCCCTGCCTGCCAGCTCCCTTGCCATTGCTGCCACACTCCCTGGGCAGGCTGAGAGATGTAACCCACCGCATCCTCGGGGAGTATGTATTTTATCTCTTTTTCCTTTGACACGGGAAGAAGGGCGTCTGCCATACTTTGTTAGCTTGTCTAAGGTGAGATGCAAATGCAGTGCACTTCTATTGCAGGAGGGCCTTTGATCGAGATGATGATCAATGAGACTCCCTGTTGAATCCTGGATGGGAGTTACATGAAACCCAACCAGGTTAGCCAAGCTTTCCAATAACTTAGGGAAAGATGGGTTTTCTGCTGTGGAACCATCATCTTGTGCTGCTGTTCTAAAACAGGAGGCAGGATCAGCCGAATCATGCCTGATACGGAGAATCATAGCAACAATTGCAACCCTGAAAGCGAGGGGAAAGCGCCTTAGAAGTGGGTGCCAGCAGCCGCGCAAATACCACTGGCACTGGGGGCGCCTGGCCTGAGGTAAGTGCTTCTGGTGAGGCGGCGCTGGGGGCAACCTCGGTTCCAAACACATCCCAGAAGCTCTGGAGCTCGCCGAGGGCTCTGCGGGAAGCTGTGGAGGTTCTCTGGCTCTGCAGGCAGCCAGAGCCGCTGGCAGGGCAGGGCCGGGGGGCTGAGAGCACAGGGAGCCCCTGAGGGCGCGGGGCTGGGGCACGGCCCTGAGGAAGGGTGGCGGGACGGAGGGAGGACCTGGACACAGAACTCTAGGGTGGGGGCTTCGGCACCGCTTCCTTGAACCTTTCCTTGAAGCTTTGCTTCTTGCGTGGGGAGCACGTGTCGTCAGGCACCGCGTAACGTGTTTGGGGGAAATAACGCAGGTTTTGGATGTAACACGCGAGGGTCCTTCCGCAGAGCCCTCCCAGGGGCTCGCGGTGCTTGGTGGACTTCCCCTCAGCCGCTCTGCAGCCCGCGGGCCGAGCGGCCGGGACGGTGACAGGCCCTGCACGGCCGGGGGGGGCTCCGAGGGTGCTGGGCGAGCCGGGCCGGCCCGGGCCGAGCCACGGTGGGCGACCCCACGGGGACACAGCGAGCCCGGCATAGCGGAAACTACAACTCCCAGCCTGCCCCGCGGCCACTTCCGGTGAAACCACGTTCAGCAGGCAAAGAGCCTACGAGCACTTTCCCAGTCGGACTACCACTCCCAGCATGCCGCGCGGCCACTTCCGGCCAAGACACGCCGAGTCCACACAGAGCCCCGGGCGGACTACAGCTCCCGGCAGGCCGCGCGCATGCGCGGAGGCGCGGCGGAAGCGGGGCGTCTCCTCTTTGCGCCGGCCCCGCCCCCCTTGCGCCGGCCGCCATTTTGTCACCGACTTTCACCCGCCGCCCGCCGGGGCGTTTTTTTTTTCTTAAAGGCGAAGCGGCCGCACAAAGCGGGCCCCGCCGCCGGGGCCGCGCCGGGCCGGGCCCTACCGGCAACCGCCGCGGCGAGCGGCTGGGGGGCGGCCGGGGGGGCAGCGAGCGCTATCTGCCCCCCC
>NW_023303957.1:0-26405 GCF_011077185.1 Oxyura jamaicensis
GGGGGGGTGGCGGAGGCTGGGGGGGGGGCTGGAAAGGGGGGTGGGGGGGAGGCCAAGGGAGGAGAGGGCGGGGGGGGTGAGGCCACGGTGGGGGCACCAAGGGACAGCGGGGGTGAGCCCAAGGGAGCAGAAGATGGCGGGGGTGAGGCCAAGGCGGAGGCAGCGAAGGGCGCCGGGGGTGAGGCTGAGGGGGGGACAGCACAGGGCGCTGGGGCTGAGGCCAAGGCGACGGAGGCTGCTAGGGACGGGGGCGAGGTGGAGGCTGAGAAAGGAGCCGGGAGCGAGGCCGGGCCAACGAAGGATGCCAAGGGAGCGGAGGCTGCCGGGGGCACGGCCGATGGGGAGGCAGCGGCAGAGGCGGCGGAGGAGCCTCCAGCAGCACAGGCTGCCGGGGGCGAGGCCGAGGCAGAGGCCAGGGGCCTGGAGGAGGCTGCGCCGCACGAGAAGGCTGAGCCGGCGGCAGCAGGCGGCCCCCAGGGCCGGCAGGTGAGAGGGGACACGATCGGGGTGGCACAGCTGGGGACAGGGGTGGCACGGGGCAGGGACATCGGGGCGGCACGGGCGGGCGGCTGAGCTGAGGTGGGACAGCACGGGGACAGGGGACAGGGACGGGGCAGGACGCGGTGCCACGTCCCGCTGCCACCCCGCCTGTGCCCGCAGGCCCGGCAGGAGCCCACCTGGCTGCAGGACGAGGAGGACGAGCTGTGGCCCGAGTTCCCCCCGTGCTCACCCACCACGGAGGGGGCCACCAGCCCCACGTCCCCCCTCTCTCCCACATCTCCCGTGTCTCCTACGTCCCCCCTGTCCCCTGTGTCCCCCACATCCCCCACAGGTAAGGGCCATACTGGGCAGGGACACCGGAGTCCCTATAGATCCCCTATAGATCCCCACATCCCCTCCCTGTAGGGTCCCCTCTGTCCCCAGCCCAGGGATGCCCCTCAATCACCCCTGGGGGGTGTCCCCATGCTGGGTGCCCCCCCCCCACCCCGCTGACCCCTCTGATTTCCCCCACAGCTGGTGCTGAGGGCTCAGGAGGCAGCGAGAGGTGAGAGCCGGGGGGTGGGACCCCAAAACCCAACTGTCCCCGTAGGTGGCACCCCCAGTGGTGCCCCTGTCCCCACGCACGGTGGCCACACCTGTGTCCCCAGAGGTGCGTCCCCAGGGGGGGCACGGGACCGGGCGCCCCCCAGGGTGGTGGCCGTGGGGCGGCCACGGGCGAGTGCCAAGGCGCAGGGGCGCAGCGCCATCCTGGAGAAGTTTGGAGGGTGAGTAGGGCCTGGGGGGGGGGGACAGGGGGCAGTGGGGGCACAACGGGGCGGCTGGGGGGGAGCGGGGTGCGTGAAGTAGTCGGGGAGGCAACGGTGTCGTCATGGGGCAATGGGGGCCATGGGACAGCAGGGGACACGGTGGGGACACAGGGCAAGGGGGGGACACTGGAGTAAGGAGGGAGGCACGGGGCAGGGTGGGATACAGGGGACGTGGGGCACAGGGCGGGGGTCCCCTGGGGAAGGGCCCGGTGGGGGAAACGAACCGTCGGGGGACACCGTGCGCTGCCCCACGGAGCGGGTCGGCCACAGGGCAGCCAAGGGCCCGGCCCCGCACCTGAAGCGCCCGGGGGGCGCCGGCTCGGTGAAGGCCATGCTGCTGGAGTGGTGCCGCGCCAGGACCCGCGGCTACCAGGTGAGGGACGGCGGGGCAGGGGGGCCGGGGGGCTGCCGGCACCCTGACCCCCTGCTGCCCGCCCAGAACGTGGACATCCAGAACTTCTCGGGGAGCTGGGGCAGCGGCCTGGCCTTCTGCGCCCTCATCCACAGCTTCTTCCCTGACGCCTTCGACTACAGCGGCCTGGAGCCCCACGACCGCCGGCACAACTTCGCCCTGGCCTTCGCCACCGCAGAGTGAGCACGTCCCCGTCCCCGTCCCTTCCAGACAGTGATATTTGCCCCCATGGGGAGGTTCAGGGTGGGAACTGGTGGACATTTCGGCTCAAGGAGAGGGGTGGGTTAGGTATTGGGACGGGGTGCCCAGGGAGGTGGTGGAGTCAGCGTCCCTGGGGGTGTTCAAGGAAAGGTTGGACAGGGTGCTTGGGGACATGGGTCAGTGGGTGACACTGGTGGTAGGGGGGTGGTTGGACCTGATGGTCTTGGAGGGCTTTTCCAACCCTAATGACTCTGATTCTGTGACTTTAGGGCTCGGGCCGACTGCGCCCCGCTGCTGGACGTGGAGGACATGCTGCGGCTGGCGGTGCCCGACGCCAAGTGCATCTACACCTACGTGCAGGAGCTGTACCGCAGCCTGGTGGCCAAGGGGCTGGTGAAGACCAAGAAGCGCTGAGCCCCCTCCCCGGTCCCCAGCGCCCACCCCGCTCCCCGCCCCAGCGCTTTGTCCCCCCGCGTGGATCCCCGGCAGTAAAGGATTGCAGTGCCCGGCCTTGTCTCTTTTTTTTGGGGACCCCACCGTGTTGAGGGCTCACAGGGACGAAGCAGGAGCAGCAATAAATTAACAACTTTATGGATGGAGTGTGGGGACCCATAGCGCACCGAGGTGGGGGCGATGCCCAGGCCCCGGGTGGGCTCAGAACAGAGCTGGGGTCCTGAGCTGAGCTCAGGACCCGGGAGGCTCGGGCCGCGGCTCCGCGTGGCGGCGGGTGTGTTCCTCTGCACGTCGCCAGAAGATTTCGGGCTGCTCGCTCAGCTCGCGGACCAGCTGCTGGCGCATCCCCCGCTCCGTGTCAGGGCTGTCCAGCAGCAGCAGCAGGTCCTGCAGCACTGCGGGGGTACCCGGGGGGGGGGATCAGCACCCAGACCCACCGCACCCTGGCACCCCCTAGCCCCCGGCACCCACCGTGGACGGCGCGGGTGGTGGCCTGCCAGTGGTCATGGGAGGTGAGGGGCTGGCAGACGTGGCCGTCCTCGTCCACGCCGGGGTGGTAGATGCTGGTCAGGAGCCTGGCACGGGGGGGGGCCAGCGGGTGGTGTGGGGAGAAGGTCAGCTCGAAGCGGAAGGCGCCCGTGTTGTAGGGGGGGTTGTTCTAATGCACATATGGGGATGTCTCAGCCTCCCAGTGCCACCCAGGCACCGCGGGGACCCCTCTGGGATAGCCCCCACAGAGCACCCGTAACCCCGTGTCCCCCATGGGGGGGGTGGGAACCCCACCCAGAGCCCCCTCGGTTCTGCATGGTGTCCCCAAGGGAAGCCCCCCCAGTGCTTCCCACAATAAGGACACCCCTCCCGTGTCCCCAAGGACCCCCGTGCAACCCCAGGACCCCTGGGACACCCCATGCACCCATGGCAACCCTGTGCACCCCTCATGCCCCTGTCCCACCCCCCCCCCCAGGACCTCCCCTGTATCCCTGCACCCCCAGAACCCCCCTGCCCCCAGGACCCCCCCGCGACCCCCCGCACCCCTGGACCCCCCACTCACGGGCAGCAGCAGCCCCCCCCAGCGCAGCACGTCGCCCCCCAGCAGCTGCAGATCGCGGACCCCCTTCCACTGCCGAGCCTCCTCCAGCTCCTGCGGGGGGGGGGGGGGACGAGATAAGGGGCGGGCTCACCCCGGTACACGCCCCGTCGGGGAAACGAAACTGGAAGTCGGCACCCACCGGCACCCCCCGGGACCCCCCGGGACCCACTGACACCCCCCGGCACCCCAAGGCACCGGGACCCACTGACACCCCCCGGCACTGGGAACCTCCTGGCACTGCACCCACCGGCACCCCCCGACACTCCTCGGCACCCCCCGACACCAACACCCACCAGCACCGGCATCCCCCCCGCGCCCTCCCCTCGGGGCCAGCACCCCCCCAAGTGCCACCAGCACCCGCCCCCACCACCCCCGCCCCCAAATACCGACCCCCTGCACCCCAGCACCGGGACCCCCGCCCCATTGGGGTGGGCACCCACCAGGCCCCCGGTGCCCCCACCCACCAACGCGAGTCTCCTGCTCATGGCCATCGGGTGCCCGGTGCCCGGTGCCCGGTGCCCGGTGTCCCGTCCAGCACCTTGGGGTGGGACCCACCCGAGGCCACCCCTTTGGGGGTGGGGCAGGAGGCTCCAGCCCCTCCCTGAAAATTGAGGTCGGGGGGGGGGCACCTGGGGGCAATAGAGGGGGGGGCTGAGGCAGGAGCCCCCAGAACCCCCCCCGGTTCTCAGCAGCCCTCCATGGGGCAAGGAACCCCCCGGGGAACCCCTAAAGGGGCTGTGTGGCCCCTACACCATGCGGGGAGATGTGTGGGGAGGGGGGGCACAGCCCCCAGACCTCACCACAAGCCCGATGGGGACGTGGAGAGGGAGCGTGAGTGGGCAGAATGCCCCGTGCCACCGCGGGGGTCGTGGAGGGGGGCAGCTGGGGGGCTAGACTGTCCCTTGGCACCACAAAGGTCATAAAGACAGAGCAGTTGGGTGGCTAGACAGTCCCTTGTCACCACAAAGATCATAAAGACGGGGCAGTTGGGTGGCTCGGCTGCCATACCCCAGCTTCCAACGAGTGCCTGCATGAGGGGGGCAGGTCCTCCAGCCGCAGCGGGGTGGGCCGGGCGATGCCGGGTCTGCACCTCTCACCGCGGGTGCCCCCGCCAAGCCCAGCCCCCAGCCACCGGGACTGATTTACGGGAAGCCTCCCCAGCCTCCCGCCCTCCTTAATTTTTAACCACGCGGGCCCGCGTGCGGCCAGTTCCCCCCTGCGCCCGGCCGGACACTCGGGGAGCGCCCCGCCGGCACCCAGGTGGGACAGGGGGGCTGCCTCCCCCATCACCCGGGGCTGGTGGGGGATGTCGGGCAGGGGGCACGAGGGGCTGGGGGTGCGCGGTTTGTGGGTACAGGTGGTGCAGGAACAGGGTGCTGGGGTGGGGGGTGAGGGCATTGGGAGCCAAATGGGGGGTGCCAGGGGATGGAGTAGGGGGTGTTGGGTGCCCTTCCAAGCCTTGACCAGTGCTTGCCCACCAGGATGGCCACCGTGAAGTTCTGCCTGCCCCTGCTGTGGGTGGTGGCCACAGCCACAGCCGCTGTCACCCCGGTAAGTGTGGCCCGGGGATGTGGGCTCCCCACCCCCAGGTGCCCCCCTGCCCACCCTCACTGGGGTCCCCGTGCCCAGGTCCCCATGCCGGAGGCTTCTTCCAGCACGATGAGCCTGGTCACAATGCAGCCGGCACAGAGGGTGTCCCCACGTCCTACCCCAGGCCCACTGGGGGACGTGGGGACGCCGTCCCCGCCTGCACCCAGCCCCGAGGAGCCCGTCCTGCACATCACCCTCGAGAACAAGGAGCCCCCAGGCACCCAGGAGCCGGAGGCAGCACCCGAGGAGCCCGGGACCACCACCAGCGGGAGCACAGCAGGACCTGCGCCTGGTACCACCGAGGGTCCCCCCGGCACCCCGAGCACAAGCGCTCCACCGTGCCCCGGCGACGAGGACCCCCCCGAGGCCTGCGGGGCACCCACGGGGGCACAGAGGGCGGCGGTGGCCGAGGCCCTGGGCACCTTCGCCGTGCGTTTCTACCGGCACATGGCGGAGACGGCCGAGCCCAGCGCCAACCTGCTCTTCTCCCCCCTCAACGTGGCCCTGGGGCTCTCTCACCTCTTGCTGGGTGAGGGGCTCCCTGGGGCACCGCCACCCATCCTGGCACCCATGGGTGCCGCCGTGGGTGCCCGCTGAGCCTCGCTGTCCCCTGCAGGTGCCCGGGGTGAGACCCAGGAGCGCCTGGCCGCTGTCTTGGGCTACCCGCCGGGGCTGGAGTGCGTGCACGGTGCCCTGCAGCAGCTGGCCGCCGTGCCCGGGTTGCTGTCCGCCTCGCAGATCTTCCACGACCCAGGTGAGCCGGGTGTCAGCGGGGCAAAGCCGTGGCGGGGGGCAAACACAGGGCCTGATGTGTCTCCCGTGCAGACCTGTCCCTGCGGCCCCGCTTCTTGAACGAGTCGCTGCGCTTCTACGAGGCCCTGCCGCAGGTGCTGAGCGGCAACGAGAGCCTGGACCTGCAGCGCATCAACGCCTGGGTGCGCCAGGCCACCCGTGGGCGCCTGCCCCAGCTGCTGGCCCAGCTGCCCCAAGAGCCGCGCCTGGTGCTGCTCAGCGCCGTCCACTTCCAGGGTATGCTGCTGCCTGCGCCTGGGATCCACCCCGATCCGCCCGGGGATCCGCCTGGGATTTGCCCTTGGGTTCCCTGGTTCCCTTGGTCCACCCCGGGATCCATCCCAGCTTCCCATCCCCACGACCCCCCATCCCCACGGGTCCCGTGTCCCCGCAGCCCGGTGGCAGATGCCGTTCAAGGACAAGCAGACGGTGCCGCTGCCCTTCCTGCGCCCCGGGCTCCCGCCCGTGCCCGTGCCCACCATGACCAGCAAGAAGTACCCCGTGGCCTCCTTCACCGACTCCCGCCTGCAGGTCCAGGTACCCACACACCCCGACATCAGTCCCACGGGACATCCAGGTGGGATGTCACCCCCGCGGTGACACGCGGGTCTGTCCCCCAGGTGGGGCGGCTGGACCTGAGCGAGGGGCTGAGCCTGGTGGTGCTGGTGCCGCGGGGAGCCCCGGAGGCGCTGGGGGCGGTGGAGCGGGCGCTGGACCCCCCGACCTTCCTGGCGCTGCTGCGGAGGGCGGCCGGCACCCCAACGCGCGCCACCGCCATCGCCCTGCCCCGCATGCACCTCGACCTCACCCTGGACGTGGTGGCCCTGGTCCACGACATGGGTAAGGCACCCCCCATCTCCCAGCCCTATAACACCCGGGACGAGTCCCCCATGTCCCCAGCTCCCCAACGCCCCCATGTCCCCCCTGTCCCAGGCGGCCCCACCATCCCCACGCCCTCAGCATCCCCACATCCCTTAGCGTCCCCCATTTTCTGCCATTGCCCCCGGTGTCCCCCCGTGTCCCCACGTCCCTCCGTGTCCCCGCGGTGGTGCTGAGGCCGGGTGCCGCAGACTACGGGCTGTTCCTGGACGCGGAGCTGTGTGGGCTGGCACGGGGCCCAGCGGTGGCGGTGGACGCGGCGCAGCACCGGGCCGTGCTGGCGCTGGACGAGGCCGGCGTGGAGGCGGCGGGCGCCATGGCCACCTCGGTGGCCCGCACGGCCCTGCTGCTGGAGGCTCTGCAGCCCTTCCTCTTCGTGATCTGGGACCACGCCGGCGCCGTCCCCCTCTTCATGGGGCGCCTCAGCGACCCCCAGCCCTGACACCTGCCCCACGGAGGCCCTTGCACGGCCCCCTCCTTCCTGCCCTCCCTTTCCTCCATACCTCCTTCCTCCCCTCCTCTCCCTCCCTCTTCACTTCTCCCTCTCTCCCCCTTCCCATCCCTCCCTCCCTTTTTCCTCCCTCCTTCCCTCCCTTCTTACCCCTTCCCTCCTCTCCTCCCTCCTTCCTTCTCTCCTCCCCTTCCCTCCCTCCTTCCCTTGTCCCTCCCTCTCCCCTGCTTCCTCCTCCCCTCCCTCCATCCCTCTCTCCCCCTTCCCATCCCATCCCTCCCTCTTCTTCCCCCCTTTCCCCCCCCACCTCCCCCAGCCCCCTGGGGTGCCGCAGAGCCCCCGGCCCCCAGCCACCCCATAAGCTCCGGGCCTGGGGCCCCAATAAATGCTCTGACCCCCTGCAGGGCTCCTGTTGGAGAGGGGGAGGCAGCCCGGGGGGGGGGGGTATTTGGCTATTTGGGGGGGCAATTTGGGGGCTATCGCCACCAGCACACCCCAGGGAGCGCTGGGCACGTGCCAGGTGTCACCTGGCTGGGGCTAAGCAAGAGGGGAGCAGCAGTGCCGGGAGAGGGGGGGGTGACACCTGGCACCTTCCAATATATATATATATATTTTTTTTTTTTTAAAAAAAAAAGCTTTTATTCCCCTAAAAAAGCTGCCCGCAGCCCCCCCCCCATGCTGGTGATGGGCCCTGTGCTCCCCCGGCAGAGGCATGGGGTGCCCCCACCACAGGGCACCGGGGAAGGTGCGGAGGTGGGGGGGGACACACCGCGTCGGCACCCCGGCACCGGGGACCCCCCCCCAGCGCGGGTGCTGCGGGGTGCCCCCGCCGTGCCGTCAGTCCCAGCCGTTCTCCTTCACCATGTGCGACGTCTCGATGATGAACTTCCCCTCCTTGTACTTCTGGCTGCTCTCGAAGGCCTGCTCCTGGGGGGAGGGCAGCCTGAGACCCCCCCCAAGCCAGACCCCTGCGGCTCGGGGGGTGCCCGGGTCACGCTGGGCACATAGCGAGGGTTTGGGGTGCCGGGGGCAGTGCCCACCCCGCACGTTTTGGGGTGCCAGGGTGCCCACGCTAAGGCTTCGGGGTGCTGGGGGCAGCACCCACCCCAAAGATTTGGGGTGATGGGGTGCCGGGACACGGGGAACTCACGTATTTCCAGCCCAGGGGGGTTTTGCAGCTCTCGCAGAAGATGTCGGCCACCGAGTGCAGCCCGGTGAGCAGCAGCCGCTGCTCGGCCGGGCCGCAGCCCACGTTAACCCTGCGCAGAACCAGGAGCCGTGGGCACGCCAGGGGTGTCCCCCCCCCCCCCGTCCCCTGAGCCCCTCAGGGCAGAGCAGAGCCCTGGGGGGGACAGCCTGGCCCCGGGGACACCCGCCGGGCGCCCCGCGGTACTCACACGGAGTTGAAGAGGTAGGCACGGCCATGGCTGCCCTGGAAGGACTGCGGGGACACGAGTCACCAGCGGGGCCACCCCCGGCCCCACCACGCCACCCGGGGACACCGCCGCGGAGGGGGGACACCCGCGTGGGGGTACGGTGACCTCCAGGGGGTCAGAGCAGGGACCCCTGCCACCGAGGGACAGCACGGGAGGGGGGCACTCGGTGCCCTGGGGACACTGGGGGGCAGCGCTCACCATGACGGGGGGGGGGTAAGGGGCATCACGGGGACACTTGTCACCCTGGGGACACCACGCAATGGACGCCCACCACCCCGGGGACACTCGCGATGTACCAGCCCCCCCCCGGGGGAGGATGCTCGCTGTCCCCCGGCCCCAAGGGGACACTCGGGGGGGACGGGACACGGTCGTAGGGCGGGGGGGGCACCTTGGAGATGAGCTCCTCGTGCCTGGCCAGGTGTGCCCGGCAGTGGACGCAGCTGTAGGTGCGGTGCGAGCGGGGCAGGTAGCTGTGGAAGGTCCGTGGGGGCAGGCAGGCGGCGGGGGGCAGGTGGCGGCGGGACGGCGGCGGTGGCACCGAGGGTGGCAGGGCCCCGGGGGGCCGGGGGGGCGCGGGGGGCACCGTGCACCCCCCGCAGAGCCGCTCGCAGGGGAAGCAGCGCAGCAGGGTGCTGAGAGCCGTCTTTCCTCCCGCGCCGGGGCCCCCCCAGGGGAGAAGGGGCTGGAAATAGGGGGGGGGGCGACCTGCAAAGGGGAGAAAGGGGGGGGGGGGCAGCGCTGGGACCCCCCCCGGGGTGTGGGGGGGTGGTCCCCTGCCACCCCCCTGGGGACACGGAGGGGTGGGGGGACGGGGGTGGGGGGACGGGGGGATCAGGGGTCTGGGGGGGGGGGTCCGGAGGGGTCTGGGGGGGCTCGGGGGGGTCCGTGGGGGTGCGGGGGGGTCGGTGCGGTGCTCACCGCCTGCCGCTGTCCCCGCTGTCCCCGGTGTCGCTGTCCCCGGTGTCGCCGTCCCCGGTGCCGGCACCGGGAGGGAGAAGGGGGGAGGGGATGGGGATGGAGAGGGGGGGGTGGATGGGGGGGGGGGGCACCGCACGCCCGGGGACTGCATCACGGCACCGTGACTCATCCCCCCGCGTGACGTCACTGTGACGTCATCTCCGTGATGTCACCGCCATGACATCACTGCTGTGATGGCATCCCGGAAGGGGCCACTGCTGTGACAGGGTGGCGGGTGTCACCTCGGGGTCCCTCCCCCGACCCCCCCTCAGACTTCGCTCCCCGCAGAGCCCCCCCCGGGGAGGGGCATGCAAATGAGATGCAAATGAGTTTGGTGCAGGGAGGGGAGGGCTCTGTGTGAGTGACGTGCAAATACGAGGTGAATGGTGCCGGGAGGGGGGGCACACGCGCTATAGGTGGTCCCTATCAAGACTACAGCCCCCCCCCGTGGGGGGGGGGGTTATATGCAAATGAGATGCAAATTAACCGCTCCTTGAAGCATGCCCGGACTACAACACCCAGGATGCCCCGCGCGGCTGCCATGGCAACGCCCCTCCCGGCGGATTCTAGTGACATCACTTCCGGCGCGTCCCGCGGCCCCAGCAGGGCGCCGGTAGGCGGGTGGGGGGGCGCCATGTTGGGGGGGGGAGCGGGAGGGGCCCGGGGGGGCCGGAGGGGGGCCTGAGGGGGCCGGGGGGGCGGCGGGGATGCGGGGAGGGGGCGGCGGGTGAGGGGCGAGGCCCCGGCGCTGCATCCCCGCCGTCCGTCCCGTCAGGGCCGGCGCCAAGATGGCGGAGGAGGGCGGCGAGGAGAAGAAGCAGGTGGCCAAGTTCGAGCTGGAGCGCGAGACGGAGCTGCGCTTCGAGGTGGAGGCCTCGCAGACGGTGCAGATGGAGCTGCTCACCGGCATGGCCGAGGTGTTCGGCACCGAGCTGACCCGCAACAAGAAGTTCACCTTCGACGCCGGCGCCAAGGTGGCCGTCTTCACCTGGCACGGCTGCACTGTGCAGCTCAGCGGGCGCACCGAGGTGGCCTACGTGTCCAAGGACACCCCCATGCTGCTCTACCTCAACACGCACACGGCCCTGGAGCAGATGCGCCGGCAGGCGGAGCGCGAGGACGAGCGGGGGCCGCGCGTCATGGTGGTGGGCCCCACCGACGTGGGCAAGTCCACCGTGTGCCGCCTGCTGCTCAACTACGCCGTGCGCCTGGGGCGCCGGCCCACCTTCGTGGAGCTGGACGTGGGCCAGGGCTCCGTCTCCATCCCCGGCACCATGGGCGCCCTCTACATCGAGCGGCCAGCCGACGTGGAGGAGGGCTTTTCGCTGCAGGCCCCGCTGGTCTACCACTTCGGCTCCACCACGCCCGGCACCAACATCAAGCTCTACAACAAGGTGAGCCCCAGGGACCTGACCCCGCGGACTGACCCGCCTGCAGCAGGGCGGGGGGTCCCTGCCTGCCTCCGTGAGTCTGGGGCCACCCAGTTGGCTTTGGTATTGTGTGACGCCACGTCTGTGCCGGGCTCAGCCCTGACACGAGGCTGACCGCGGGTGTCAGCTTGCAGCAAGGAGCTTGGCCCCGCCAGCCCCGGTAGGATCGAAGCTGTGCAGCTTCCTTTCCCTTCCCGCTGCCCTCAGGCAGGCTGTCAGCAAGCGGAGAGCCCCCGGGCAGAAAAATGTCCCGCAAAAACACGAAGAAGCCGATCGGAACCCGCAGTGTCCTGCTGCACCTGCTGCTTGGTGGCAGTTGGAGGCCCCTGTTTGGCCCAGAGCCACCCTCAGCCCCGATCCTGCCCTTGTCCCATTGGTGGGACATCAGGGAGCACCCTTAAAGAGCTCATAACACGTTTTAGGAACGGCTCCAGCGCTGAGCCTGGCTGCTGACGGGGAGGATGGATTTCCCCCCAGGGGGCTGCCCGCAAGCCGGGCATCGCTCCCGTGTCAGTAAATAAACTCCCAAGTGCATTTAGGGACGTTGCTGATGGTCAGCGCGTCCCTAAGCACAGGACAGGGCCTCGTGGAGTGGCCTCCCGCCGCTTTGGGAGCAAAACCTCCCGCCCAACCCCCATCAGAACCGATGTGGTTTGCCTGGGAGCGAGTCCCAAAGGTGATGGTGAGGGTTTTCTGGGGGCTGAATTTTGGGACGCTGAAGTAAAAGGGGTCATTTGGGATGATGCGGCGAGGTGAGGGCTGGCTGCGGGGAGCGAGGCGGGCAGGGGGAAGAGCCCAGCTCCCGCCGTGCCCCTAAAGCTCTCCCCGTCTGCCCCGCAGATCACATCCCGGCTGGCCGACGTCTTCAACCAGCGGTGCGAGGTGAACCGCCGCGCCTCGGTGAGCGGCTGCGTCATCAACACGTGCGGTTGGGTGAAGGGCTCGGGCTACCAGGCGCTGGTGCACGCCGCTTCCGCCTTCGAGGTGGACGTGGTGGTGGTGCTGGACCAGGAGCGGCTCTACAACGAGCTCAAGAGGGACCTGCCCCACTTCGTGCGCACCGTGCTGCTCCCCAAGTCGGGCGGTGTGGTGGAGCGCTCCAAGGACTTCCGCCGCGAGTGCAGGGACGACCGCATCCGGGAGTACTTCTACGGCTTCCGGGGCTGCTTCTACCCCCACGCGTTCGACGTCAAGTTCTCCGACGTGAAGATCTACAAGGTGGGGGCTCCCACCATCCCGGACTCCTGCCTGCCGCTGGGGATGTCGCAGGAGGACAACCAGCTGAAGCTGGTGCCGGTGACGCCGGGCAGGGACATGGTGCACCACCTGCTGAGCGTCAGCATGGCCGACAGCGCCGATGACAACATCTCGGAGACCAGCGTGGCCGGCTTCATCGTGGTCACCGGCGTCGACCTGGAGCGCCAGGTCTTCACCGTGCTCTCGCCCGCGCCTCGCCCCCTGCCCAAGAACTTCCTCCTCATCATGGACATCCGCTTCATGGACCTCAAGTAGCGCCCACGGGGCGCCGAGGGGCGTGCGGGGGGACGCGCCCCATCCCACGGGGGGCTCCCGGGGGCTGGGTGTGCCCTGCGGGCCGCTGCGGTGACAGTGCGCCATGGCACGTGCCGGGTGAGCGGTGCCCGCCCCCCGCTTTTATACTTTTTGTAGCTTTTCTTATTAAATCCCTGCCTTTTGCTCGCCGGCTCCTGCTGCCTTCTGCCCCTGGCCGCGGGGAGGGCACCCAGGGGGGCTCAGGGCGAGCCCCCAGCCCCAGGACAACCCCCCAAAACCCGGCTGTGTGTGGCTGGGGGGACCCCTGGGCACCCCTTGTCCCCTGTAGGGGTCCCGTGTCCCCGTGGGCTGTGGGGTGCCGCCCCCCGCCCCAATTCCGTGCTCGGGGCTCCCCCAGCACCGCGCCCCCCTCCCCAGCACGGCGCACCCCCCGCCGACATGGTACGACCCAACGTGGCGCACCACGCGCATGCGCCGCTCCCCCCTCCGAAGCCAACCCCATGCCCACGTTCCGCCCTTCCTTCCCTCCTCCCTCTGCGCATGCGCCGCTCTGCCCCCGAAGCCAGCCCCGTGCCCGCACTCCACCCCACCTTGCTCCTCCCCCACCCTCTACGCATGCGCACCCCCCCCGCCCCTCTCCTTCCAGGCGGTTCCCCGGGCGGCAGCCAATGGGGAGCGGCGGGCGGTGCGCAGCCCCACTGCGCAGGCGCGGCCGTGACGTAGTGGCCCGGCCGCCGGAGCGCGGCGACGGTGTGGGCCCGGAGCGCTGCCCCGCCGCCGCCTGGGCCGCGCCGAGCCGGTGAGTGCCGGGGGGAGCCCGGGCTGGCCCTGACGGTCCCCGGCGGGACCGAGACCGCCTCCATCGCGCCCACAGCTCCCCCGCGACCGCCCGCGGAGCCCCCTGGCCTCCCCTCCCCCATCACCGGGTCTCACCGGCCCCCCCCCCCTCCCTTACCGGGCCTCACCGGGCAGCCCCCGGCCCCTCCGCCTCGGTCCCGGTGCCCCCCGGCTGCACGGCCCCGCGTGTGCCCCCGTTCCTTCGAGCTTCCTTCCCCCGCCTCCCCTGCCGGCGGTTTGCTCCCCGAGACGGGTCCCCCGCTGGCTCCGGTGCTGCCCGGCCCCTGCCGTCGCCCGCGGGCCGGCCCTGCCCGAGCGTTGGGGGCGTTAACGGGGCGTATCGGGGTGGTTACGGGGCTGGGGGTGTCTGCTGGGGGGTGTTGGTTTGGGGGGGGGGGGTCGGGGTCTGTGTGCGGCGCCCCCCAGCAGCTTTCTCCCGTGCCCGGCCCAGGCGGCCGCTTCCTGCTGCGCCTGCCCTGCCTCCAGGCTGTCCTAGCCCGGTTCCTGCAGCCCTCCCTCGCAGGGATTCACACGGCCACACAGGGCTTTGGGTGGGAAGGGACGCCAAGGATCGTCGGGTTCCACCCCCCTGCCACGGCAGGGGCGCCTTCCCCCAGCCCAGGCTGCCCCCAGCCCCATCCAGCCTGGCCTTGGGCACCTCCAGGGACGGGGCAGCCCCAGCTCCTCAGTGCCCTTTGATTGTCTTCGCGGCCTCCTTTGGACTTGCTCCAACGCCACAGCCGTGTTCCTGAGGGGAGCGGTGCCGTGAGTGTCGGCGTGATTGAGTTTGAGGGGGACGCGAGGCCGGGATCCGCGTGGGCAGCGCTGGGCTGGGAAGGGCTCCATCCCGGCCGGGTGTGCGAGGCGGAGCGGCAAACCCTCCCGCGGGCCTGCTGCTGGCAGGTTGCTTTCTGAAAAGCTCGCCTGTGAACTCGCAGGGTTTTGGTTCCTGTGGCCCGGCGGTGACCGGAGGCTGGGCGCCCGGTCCTGGCCGCACGTTGCTGCCCTGCCCGGAGAGGAACTGCTCCTCGCAGCGCGTTTCCGCGCTGTTCTCCGGCCCTGCTGACGTAATGGGCCGCGCTGGCAGGTGTTCAACCTGACTTCTCGCTAAGCGGGGCCAGATTGTCGGCCTGAAGCCTGCTAATCCCAAATTACCAGCCCCGGTTAGCTGGTGGCGTCTCCCTGCGACGAGATGAAAGCCCCGCGGAGCCACCCCCTGTAAGGCTGGGGAGGCGGCGAACGGGCGGAGCTGGCCTCACCGAGGGGTGCCGAGGAAAAGGAGCGTGCTGGGGCTGCAGGGAGCAGGCGGCGCTGGCACCGGCTTCTCCCAGCGCCTTGTGGGCGCGGGCAAGGCGGGCTGGGGACGGGGCAGAGCACAGCTCGTTGTCCTGGGCTTGCGTCGCTGGGAAGGAATGGCTTGGCTGGTAAGCGAGAAGAGCCGGGCAAATGCCCTGCGAGAGGGTGCTGGGGCTGGAAAAACAGACGGAAACCCCGGAGGAGAGGGAAGAGTTTGTCCCCGGTGCCACACCATCCCATAAAGCCTGCCTGGGAGGAGCAGGGAGCAGGGCAGGGCCCGAGAGGCGGGGGAAGGAGGGGCTGGAAGGGGCTGGGGACAGGAGCAGAGCACGGATGTCCCTCAGGTGAGTGGGGTGCGGGTGGCCTCTGGGGCTGGGGAAGAACCGAGGGACTGGGAGAGAAGGGAGAGGTCGAAGGAGATGGGCTGCGGGAAGAGGAAGCCAGGGAAGAGGTGGTTTGGGAGAGCTGGTGTGGAGCCCAGAGAGGAGATGTCTGGGGAAGTGCACGCGGGGATCCCGGCCCTCCTGCAGCTCCTCCGTGACTGGCAGCGGGAGGTCAGGCTGTGTTAGGAGAGGTCTTGCACCCGGAGGTGGCCAGCAGCCGGGACGGGCTCCCCAGGGACGTGGGCATGGCCCCGAGCCTGCCGGAACCTCAGGAAGCCTTTGGACAGCGCTGCGGGACGTGAGGTTGGAGTTTTGGGGCGGCCCCGCCTGGAGCCAGGGCTTGCACTCAGTGACCCCTGCGGGTCCCTTCCAGCTCGGGGCGTTCTGGGGTCTCTCCCCTGCCTCCCTCTGCGGGGGGCTCGCTCCTGCACAGCCCCACACCGGTTTTAGCTGGGCTTTGGAGGGAAGCAGAGCACCGACGGCGTGGTGCGAGGAACAGAAGGTCCCTGCAGGAGGAACGTCGCTGCTAGAGCAACGAGCTGCGGGCTCTGCTGGGCGGTGGCCGAGCGAAGCCGGGGAAGGCGGCCCTCACCTCGTGCTCCTGTGCGGCCCCGGGAAGAGTTTGCAGGTGGAAGCAGAGCTTTGTGCTGGCAGCGGGGGGGGCACCACGCTCATGTCCTGCCAGGCTTCCTCGCAGTCGCACGGGCAGACGAAAACCTGGGTTTCAAAAGTTCAGCTCGCTTTGTGCGGGGAAGAGCCGCCCCGCCGTGGGAGCGGTGTCTCCATTAGTCAGCCCGAGTGCCTGACGCCTCGTGTTGTGACTGAGCCCAGCTAATTGCCGTGCCTTCGTGTCATTAAACGCGCCTCCAATGCCGCGCCGCGGCTCTCTCGACCTCGGTGAGCGTTTAGTCAGCACGGACGGTTTCCCCGCCCGCCCCGGAGGACAGAACTCGGAGGGGCAGCAGGGGACGAGGCCGGGGGCAGGCAGATGAGGAGCCGTGCGCCCGGGATCCACGCGGGAGCAAGGAGGCAGCGGGCGCGCGACACGTGGGGGAGAGATGGCTGCAGCCGGTCCCCGGGCGGTGATGGGGCTGGGCTTTGGGGCAGGTCGCTGCCTCCCGCTCCTATTTTTCCTCCGGTTTCTCCGGCAGCCAGGGCCTCCTGCTGCCAGCGCTGGTCCCGCCAGTTCCTCCCCTGCTCGGGACCCTGCTCTTCCCCGCGGGCGTCCCCTGGGGGAAAGGGGACGGGATTCCCGTCCTCCCGCAGCCTCCGCCCTGCCATTAGGCCTCCAAGCCTTTGATGAGCCCCTTCCCCTGGGGCAGCAGGCGTTCCGCACCACGGGGCTGGGGCTGAGGCCATGGGCACGGGGCGGGAGGCAGCAGCTCGCCGCCAGCCGCGCTCTCCCTCTCCAGGTAGCGGCGTTCTCGCCGTCCCGGTGGGGCTCCGGCGAACGTTTCCCCTTGAAGTTTCCACTGCCTTGCTGACTTCTTCCTGTCCTCTTTTCCAGGTGAGGCGTGCCGTGCCCGACGCCCGGCTTTAAGGTTCCGTGCAGTTTCCTTAAACTTACGGACTGACGAAGAGCAGCTTCCCCTCCTCTCCTCACGGCCAAAATGGAGCAGACTGAGAGCTGCCCCCGTGCCGCTCGGGCCGCGGGCGAGGCAGAGCCGTGCAGCAGCGTCCTCCCCTCCGAGGGGCTGCGGGGCTTGTGAGAGCGCTCCCTGACGGCTCTGCCCCCCGGCCCGGCCCGAAATGGTCGCCGCAGGGAAGGTTTGATGAAATTCCCCTCGGTTGGCGGCAGCTGGGTGGAAGCGAAGCCCGCTGGAAGGCCGGAGGGCCAGGAGGAAGGAACGAGTAGGAAGAGGGCGAAAACGCGATCCGCCGGGCCTTCCCCGGCAGCC
Source organism: Oxyura jamaicensis (assembly GCF_011077185.1). Taxonomy (NCBI): domain Eukaryota; kingdom Metazoa; phylum Chordata; class Aves; order Anseriformes; family Anatidae; genus Oxyura; species Oxyura jamaicensis. The sequence goes on from NW_023303957.1 coordinate 16,925, forward strand.
CCCCTGGCGCAGAAAGGATTTACAGCTCAGCCTCGCACCAGCTGTTCCTCGGCTTTACCGGGTGAGGGAGAAATCAATAAAATTAAACGGCCACCGCCAGGCAGCCGGCCCCGGGGCCCGGAGAAATCAGGGAGAGCGCTGCTGTGACCGCCCCCAGCGAGGGGGAGGAGGAGGAGGAAGCCGAGCGGGTCGCTCCGGAGACGTCCCCCTCCTCCCGTGCACCCGCCGAGGGGGCCGCGGAGCTGGGCAGGGAGAAGCAGCTCCTGGCGGGGCTTTGTGCGAGAGGCTGAGCGGCGTCCCGCAGCCAGCTCCTCACCTCGACGCCAGCCCGAGCCACGTGGGGACCTTTTGGGAGGCCGTCGCCTGACGAAGGAGCTCTCGGCGCTCCTGCCCCGACGGCTGGTTGAAACCCAGACCCGGTTCTCTGCTCTGAGCTTTTAATTTGGATTTTTTTTTTTTTTAACTCTCGCTCCCCGTGCCACGAACTCTCTCCGGAGGCCGCAGCGGACTTCTCCCGGCCTCCTGCTCCGGCCAGAGCTCGCTCGGGGAGGCTGGGCAGCGCCTGGGCCCCTTCCTCCTCCCCTCCCCTTCTCACCTAGCTCTGACTGCAGCTGGGCCTGGGCTATGCTGCAGGGCGGATTCCCCAGCAGAGCTCCACCATGCCAGCAGCGTCCGGAAAAAGGTTCAAACCCAGCAAGTACGTCCCGGTCTCGGCCGCTGCCATCTTCCTAGTGGGAGCCACCACCCTCTTCTTCGCCTTCACGTGAGTCCGCCTGGGTCTCGGGGTCCCTGGCCAACGGGGGAAGAGTCGGGGGAGAGGCCGGGGCTGGCGTGGGGGGCTGCGGGTGGGCAGCGCCGGCTCCCTCCCGGCAGCGAGGCAGGCAGCTGGCGCTGTCCTTCAGCGGGGCGCCGCCGGCAGCTGGAGCCTGGCAGAAAGCAGCAGGGGCTGCGCTACCGGTGCGGGGAGCTGCAGGGGAGGGAGTGGGTGCGCGCCGCCTTTCCGCTCGCAGGGGGCTCTGAGGGGCAGCCGCACGGCCCCCCACATCCCGGCCGTGCCCAGCCGGGAGCTGCCCGGCCGCCGCTTATCAGCGCGGCCCCGCGGGCACGGCCGCGGCCAGGCGCGGTGCTGCAGAGCAGGTTTGTTGGGAGGGGGAGCGCCTGGGCAGGGTGGCTGTAATTGCAGGGCGGCGGGTGCTGGGTAACCTACTTGATGACACCGCAGGGAAGCTGCAGCTTTCACACGGGTTTCACTGGGGTTTCGCTGCTTGGTGCGGCTGCCCAGGGAGGGAGGCGTAAGGGGGAGCTCTCCCCGTCCTCGTGAGGCTCCGCTCGTGTCCGCGGTGCTACCGGGTCATCAGGAGGGGCTGCGGCTGCCGAGCGCGGGGCTGAGGCAGGCAGCAGGGCAAGGGACGTTCCCGCCCTCCTGCACGGGATGAGCAGCTCGGCGGCAGCTCTGTCTGCTTCCAGCCAGGAGTTCCCCTGCCGGGGCAGTTTGTCCGTCCCTGCCCCTCTTACGGGCAGAGGCCAAGGAACCAGCGCTGCGAGGAGCTGGCACCACCTCCAGCCCCTGGACAAGGACGGGTGGCTCTGGCACCCCATGGCACGCGCCGTCTGTCCTAACAGGACCCCAACTCCCGCAGCACTCCTGTTTTGGGGACCGCAGCGCGGATCTGTGCCCGCGGAGGGGAGGGGAGGCCGGGCTGGGGAGAGGTGGACCAGTCGGGCGGCAGAAAGCCCGCCTGGGCTGGAGCTGTGACTCAGTGCGCCCGGCAGGCCGGGGCTCTGCCTTCCCCCGAGCTCTCTCATGTGCTGCCAGGGACAAGTCTCGACAGAGCCGGGCGTGCTGCGCGCCTGAGCTCGGGGAGCAGACCCGCCGAGTTCTCCAGGACGTGCGTGGCGGCAGCGGGGAGCAGCCTTCCTCCTGCTCCTCCTCCTCTTCCTCCCGAGGGCGTCGCGGTGCTGGGACAGGGCGTGCAGCGTGGCGTGGCCGCGCACCGCCAGCCTGGCGGGCAGGGTTTAAAGTCCCCTGGGTGCAGCACGGCCCTGGCAGCTCTCCCGGGCAGTGGCAGGCGCCGGGTCTCGCCGGAGCTGATAAGGCCGGGGGTTAGGGGCCGGCCCCGAGGTGCGACGCCAGCTCCTGCACTCAGTGCTCCTTCCCCGGGGCTGGAGTTCAGGGGGCGGCACCGGGCGGGCGGCTCTGTCCTCCGTGCCCCCACGCTGGAGCTGGGTGCCCGGCCACCCCGAGGTGATGGCAGGGGTGTTCCTCCCATGGCAGCCCCGTCTCTGTCCCTGCTGGCGTCCGTCTGGGGCTCGGGCCGGCACGTTTGGCTCGGCCCCGCTGTGGGCATTGCTGCTGGCAGCGACTGTGACGCGGCGATGGGGCTGAGTGGTGGCTCTGGCTGCCCTCCGTTCCTTTCAAGCCAAGAGTTTGGGCTCGGGCATGGCTTTCCTAGAGAGAGGGGCTCCCTGCCCTGCGCTCCTGGCAGGGCTTTTCCCACCTTCTGCCTCCCCTCTGCCCCTCTCAGCGGGGCTGGGAGCCTCCTGTCGCCTTGGGGTGTTGGGTGTAGCAACGGGGAGCTCGGCTCTGCCCTTCCGTGGGACAGAGTCCCCTGAGGAAGGGGCACGGTGCCCTCAGCGCCATCCGTGCGAGGACATGGGATGGGAAACACCCCGTGCAGCGAGGCCAGAGGGCAGCCCCGGCTGTCCTCCAGGGCAGGTCAACCCCCGTGGGGCCGAAGCCCTGCGTGCAGACACCTCTCCTCCTCCTCCTCCTCCTCCTCCGCGCCCTGCCCCGCTGGGCTGGCACCACCCTGCGGGCGGCACGGCGAGGCGAGCTGCCTCGGGAGGCAGAGCCGGCACGGCCGGTGCTGTGCGGGCTGCTGGGGAGCCGCTCCTTGCCCCGCAGAGCTCGTGGGGAAACGCTGGGGCGATGCCGCCGCAGATAGGTCGAGGTGGGGAGGCAGCGCCCCGGGGGCGAGGCTCCCTCCTCCCTCCCGAGGTTCCCAAGCGGCGCTGCCCCACGTGGAAAGCTGCCACCCTCTGCGCCCGCTTCTCGGCAGGGGCGGCGCAGCAGCAAGACCCCAAGGACCCCAGGACCGCTCGTCCCAGCGGGTGCCGGAGGAGGCCCCTTCCCCGCTACCCGCTGGGGGCTGCGGAGGACCCGCTGCCACAGGTCGCGCCGTGCGCTGCCCCCTCCGCTCTCGCTGCCTAAATCCACCCGCGTTGGGTGGTGCGGGGGAAAGAGAGGGACAGATGCTGCCCTAGATCCGCGGGATTAAACTCCCCGCAGCAAAGCAGCTTAGGGAATTACTCTGGTGCCTCCGAGGGGGAAGCCCGCTGCCCCGAGCCTGCACCCAGCGGGGCCGGGTGGGTGGCGGCTCCCTCGCCCCTCTCGCAGCCCCGCAGAGGAGCTGGGTGCGGGCTGGGGCACCGAGGCTCCCCCGGGGGCTCCCCCGGGCAGCGTCTCCAGGCCGGGTTCCACCTCTTGGCTGCGAGGGGGAGGAGCGGGACGAGCTCTGGAGCTGCGGCTAATTCCCCGCTCCCTGGTGCCTGCTTGTGGAAGGAAGGGGGATGGTTTTGGGGGGTGAGGAAGAACGAGGGCCTGGGGGGCACCAAGCGAAGCCCCCTCGCTGCCCCCAGGCCTCCTCCTGCTGTGGCCGGGGGTCTCAGAGCCTTTGTGTACGCAGGTGCCCGTGGCTCAGCCTCTACGTGTCCCCAGTCATTCCCGTCTACAATGCCGTCGTCTTCCTCTTCGTGCTGGCCAACTTCAGCATGGCCACCTTCATGGACCCAGGCATATTCCCACGAGGTGAGCGCGGCCCTCGTCGGGATCACCTGGCACAGAGCGAGTTCCTTCCTCGGGGGGAAAAGAGGATTACGGGACGGGAAAAGGGTCGGGGAAAACCGGCCTTCCCCGCCCGGCCGGGACCAGGCGGTGACACGCTGCCGGGAAGGTCGCGCTGGGTTCGCGGCCCAGCTGGTGGGATCAGGTGGTGAAAGTCGCCTAAATCCTGGCCCCTTGCGGGCTTGGGGCAGGGCTTGGGGGAGCTCCTCCCTCTGTCTGCCTTCAGTGCTGCCCGTGACAACGAGGTGCGCTGTGTGGTGGCAGAGGAGGGTTTTGCCAGGGATCCTCAGCGCAGGAGGGCAGCGGGGGTGTGGTGGTGCGCGCCCCGTGCCCTGACGCCCGGCCGCGCTGGCGTTTCCCCGCTAGCTGAAGAAGACGAGGACAAGGAGGACGACTTCCGAGCTCCCCTTTACAAGACGGTGGAAATCAAGGGCATTCAGGTACGCATGAAGTGGTGTGCGACCTGCCGCTTCTACCGGCCACCGCGCTGCTCCCACTGCAGCGTCTGCGACAACTGCGTGGAGGTGAGCAACCGCCGGCTCTCGGCGCCTCTTCGCCTCGGCACAGCCGGGAGCCCTCCGTCGTAACGCCCAGACGTGGGCACGAGGGGCCGCCGGCCCGGCCCCTCACCGGCTTTCCCCACCCACAGGAGTTCGACCACCACTGCCCCTGGGTGAACAACTGCATCGGGCGGCGCAACTACCGCTACTTCTTCCTCTTCCTGCTGTCGCTCACCACGCACATCATGGGGGTCTTCGGCTTCGGCCTGCTCTACGTCCTCTACCAGGTGGAGCTCTCCGGTGTCCGCATGGCCGTCACGTATCCTTCAGGGGTTTCTGGGGGCCGGGCGTTGGTGGGGCCGGGGGTGGCGCGCGGCGGAGCAGGGCTGTGGCTGTTCCTTAGCGTCCCGCTGGCAGGATGGCCGTGATGTGCGTGGCCAGCTTGTTTTTCATCCCCGTCGCCGGCCTCACCGGCTTCCACGTGGTGCTGGTGGCGAGGGGCCGCACCACCAACGAGCAGGTAGGTGTGCCGGGCTGCTGCCGGGGCGCTCAGCGCGTCAGAGCACCTCCGGGTACCTCGGGGGGCTGCTTGGGATGAGGCCGACGTGGGCAGGGTGGGCTGAGGCACGGGAAGGGCAGTCCCACGCCACCCTCCCAGCAGGAGGAACGGGCCCAAACCGAGCAGTCTCTGTCCTTGGCTGCGCTCACGGCAGGGCCGGGTGAACCCCGAGCAGCTCAACCTGGCCGTCCTCGCCGGGGCAGGGGCTGCACCGGGGACCCCCCGCGGCCACTGCCCGTCCCGGCACGATGCTCCTCGTCCTGCAGGTGACGGGCAAGTTCCGGGGAGGCGTCAACCCCTTCACCAACGGTTGCTGTAAGAACGTCAGCCGGGTCCTGTGCAGCTCCCCAGCCCCCAGGTAAGCGCAGCGCAGCGTGGCGAGCGTTTTCCCTGCCATGCCCGGGGAGACCGAACCGCCCCAGCTGCAGGCCCTCACCTCCTCTGCCCTCTCCCTGGCGTTCACCAGGTACCTCGGGCGTCCGAGGGCCGAGCAGACAGTGCTGGTCAGGCCCCCCTTCCTGCGGCCCGACGTGTCGGACGGCCAGATCACCGTCAAGATCATGGACAACGGTATCCAGACAGAGCTGAAGAGGACGAAGGTGAGGAAAGTGGGGGGTTAGCACTGCCCCCGCGGAGCCCAGGGGCGCGAGCCTGCATGCGTGAGTAAAGAACCGAGCGAGCCTCGTCACGCCCCGTGTCGCCCTCCATGTCGTCTCGTGCTGCGTCCCCGTGGGACTGGCGCCCTGCCCGTCCCATGCGGCAGCAACCCCACGGGGCTCTGCACCCTCCCTCGCCCTTCCCCGTCCCGCTCTCCGCCCTCGCAGTCATTCGGAGGTCCCCCGTCCTCCGCCCTCACCGGCACCTGGGACGCGCACCGCCTTCAAGCTCTAAGCCGCTCGGATGGGCCCGGGGGCACCCAGGCTCGGCGCTCCTGCATGTTCCCCGCCTGCCGGGGGGAGAGCCGCGGCCTCGGCACCCCCTGACCGCCTGCGCTTTGTCTCTGCAGTCCAAAGGAAGCCTCGAGGTGACAGAGAGCCAGTCCGCCGACGCCGAGCCGCCACCCCCACCTAAGCCAGACCTCAGCCGCTACACGGGCCTGAGGACACATTTAACCCTGGCCACCACCGAGGGTAAGGAAGGCGAGCAGGGCCCCGGCCGGCCGCTGGGAGGGGAGCCCAGGGCTGCGCCCAGCACGCCAGGAGCCAGGGCTGCAGGAACAGGCTGCAGAGCAGACGCGAAGCACGTCGGCACGCCGCACGGTGGGGCAGGACGTGCCTGCGCCTCTGGGCTGGCACTCGAAGAAGCCTGGGGGCTGCTTACAGCCAGCCCCGCTCCGCCGGAGGAGGGCAGGGACCGAGCAGAGACCGCTCCTCGGCAGCATGGTGGCTGGTGGGAGCCGCCGTGAGAGGCAGCAGAGGCAGCTTTGCGGGAGGCTGCCGTGCTGTAGGCAGGCACAGGAGCACAGCCCGGGCGGAGGAACGGCAGGCCTGGCTTGGTGGCAAGGAGCGTGCTTGTTGCAGCCTGCACGGCTTGCTCTCCCCGCTCCCCTGAGCACCAGATCGAGCTCTGCTCAGAGCCGCCGGCGTGGGCTTGGCACGAGAGGTGGGGTGAGAACAGGAGCTCGGACACCGCTGCGTCCCAGTCCCTCGTGTGCTGCCAGCCCCGCTGACCTTCAGGTCCCGCCACGGCTGCTGCAGGGCCCGGGAAGTGCCCCCCGGTGCTGCGGGGTCCCATCTTCCATCCTCCATCTCAGCCCTCCCCGGAGCACCTCCCCTCGAGCCTTTCCTTTTCGCCTCCACCTCTGTGGTCTGTCCGCCCCAGGCTCAGAGCCGGTTCCGGGGGGAGGAGGGCGCCGGGCAAGGCTTCCTGCACGCAGCCTTGGCCCTGAGCACCTCTCCCTCTTCCTCCCCCTGCAGACAGCGGCTTGCTAGGCAAGGACAGCCCCCCGACGCCCACCATGTACAAGTACCGGCCCGGCTACAGCAGCAGCAGCAGCTCGGCCGCCTTGCCCCACTCCACCAGCGCCAAGGTAGGGCCGTGCCCGCGGGGGAAGCTTGGGGTGGGCTGCGTGGGCTCGGCGGGGAGTCGCCGCCTTCCCGGGAGTGACTCCGCTGCGTCCTTCCCCCAGCTGAGCCGGGTGAACAGCCTGAAGGAGCCCAACTCCATCTGCGACGGCGGCCGCAAGCCCAGCTACCGCTCGGAGCCCAGCCTGGAGCCCGAGAGCTTCCGCTCGCCCACCTTCGGCAAGAGCTTCCACTTCGACCCGCTGTCCAGCGGCTCCCGCTCCTCCAGCCTCAAGTCGGCGCAGGGCACGGGCTTCGAGCTGGGCCACCTGCAGTCCATCCGCTCCGAGGGCACCACCTCCACCTCCTACAAGAGCCTGGTGAACCAGACACGCAACGGCAGCCTGTCCTACGACAGCCTGCTGACGCCCTCCGACAGCCCCGACTTCGAGTCGGTGCAGGCCGGCCCCGAGCCTGAGGCGCCGGTGGGCTACACCTCGCCCTTCCTCTCGGCCCGCATCGCCCAGCAGAGGGAGAGCGACCTGCACGGCCGCTTCGCCGCCGGCTCCCCCAAGCACGCGCCGCCCCGCGAGCCCTCGCCCGTGCGCTATGACAATCTGTCCCGCCACATCGTGGCTTCCATCCAGGAGCGCGAGAAGCTGCTCCAGCAGCCGGCGGCGCCGGGCAGGGAGGACGATGCGGGGCCGGCGGACTCGGGCGTCCAGCCGGCGACGCCGGGCTCCGGCAGCGCCGCCCCCCGCGGCAGCTCTTCCTCGGACGATTCCAAGCGCTCGCCCCTGGGCAAGAACCCGCTCACCCGCCCGGCCCCTCCCCGCTTCGGCAAGCCCGAGCCCCCGCATGCGCTGCGGGTGCGCTCCCTCGGCTCCCCCGAGCAGCCCGCCGCCCCCCACCTGGGCAAATCCGTGTCTTACAGCAGCCAAAAAACAGCGTCTCCGGCCGGCATCCCCGAGGCCGAGGAGGTGGCCTTGCAGCCCTTGCTGGCCCCCAGGTAAGCGCGCGTGTCCCCGGGGAGGGGGGGGGCGCCCCAGTTCTTTCCGCCGCGCTCGGCGGCTCACCCCGTGTCCCCGTTTCCCCCTGCAGAGACGAGGTGCAGCTGCGGACGTCCTACAGCAAGTCTAATGGGCAGCCCAAGAGCCTGGGGCCGGCCGCCCCCGGCGCGGGGCCCGTGCCCCTCAGCAGCCCCACGCGCGGTGGAGTCAAGAAGGTGTCGGGCGTGGGGGGCACCACCTACGAGATCTCCGTATGAGGGGCAGGGCCCGGGCACCTCCTCCCAGCGGGGCACCCGCTGCCACCCAGGGGCCTCCCCGCGGGCACGGACGCTCTGCAGCCCCCGGGGACGAGGGGCGGACGGGCTGGCGGCGCTTCCCTTCCTGATTTTTGGTTTCTCCCCGTTTCCCCCTCCCCTCCCCAGGACTCGGGTGCTGCCCTCGCGCCCCAGCAGCGCCCCTCTTCCTCCGAGGACCGCGGGGGGGCCCCGTCCCGCGGCCCCCCCGCCCCGGGCCAGCCACTTGTGGGCCTTGTGCAATCACTCGCTCGCCTAGTGTGGTAGGAATGGATTGTTTTTAAAACCAGAATAACTTTTTTTTATTATTATTGTTACCGGATTCTATTTTTTTTCTCTTTCTGAGTTACCAGGTGTGTGTATATATAAATATCTATATATATAAATATAAATATTAAAAAAAAAAGAAGCAGAAATTATATATCTGCCCCGAGAGAGGGAGAAATCGCCCCGGCGGTGCTGCCCACGCACCAGCCCTGCGGGCACACGACGAGAAGGGGAAGGTGCCTGGGGGCAGCAGGGGTGGCAGGCACAGCGCCCCGCCCCGCTGAGCGGCGTGGGAGGCTGCCCGGACCTCTTCCTCGCTCCATTTTTTGGGTTTTGGAGCCGCCTCCTGCAGCCCCCGAGGGCACGGGAGGGATAAAGGGCGAGGGCCGGGGCAGCTGGCGCCCCGCACGCCCCCCAGAGCCACCCCCTGCCCCCGCGGCAGGGCCAGGGGGGCCTGGAGAGCCGCTGGGGGGCTCCAGCCGCTCCGCCCCCCTGGCTCCTGCTGCTTTTTGTACGTTTCCCCGGGGGCTGTGGTGGGCTTTTTGGTTTTATTTCTTCCCGACGGGTGTAAGAGGGGTTCCTGGCTGTCACGTGGTTGGTTTTATTTCCACCTGGGGACGAGGAAGGCCGGCGGGGCGCAGCCCCCCACAGCAATATTTTCTCATCACATGCCAAAAAAACAAAATGCAGACGGGGAGCCCAGCGCTCCCCAGCCCCTGCCGGGCCCCCCCGGGGCCCTTCACGCATTACTTTACTCGTTCTCTACGGCAATATCTCTCCTGGGGCCTCCGCAGGGCCATGCCATTGGTTTTTTTTAATTACTATTAGCCATTTTAAAACGAGGAATAAAAGGATATTTAATGAGCCATCCCAGCAGGCATGCGTGTGCTTTATTTTAGTGGCCGGGGACGGAGGCTCCTGAGAAGGGCTCATGCTGTCCCTCCGTGTCTCAGCTCTCCCTCCTCAGGGAGGGAAGGAAAAGGGGCCGGGGGGGGGGGGGGGGGC